>NC_054374.1:19605000-19910000 GCF_017654675.1 Xenopus laevis | reverse complement strand
AAGGGGTTGTTCACTTTTAAATTAACTTTTAGGGGCCGATTCACTAAATTCGAGTGAAGGATTCGAAGTAAAAAAACTTCGAATTTCGAAGTGTTTTTTGGGCTACTTCGACCATCGAATGGGCTACTTCGACCTTCGACTACGACTTCGAATCGAAGGATTCGAACTAAAAATCGTTCGACTATTCGACCATTCGATAGTCGAAGTACTGTCTCTTTAAAAAAAACTTCGACCCCCTAGTTCGGCAGATAAAAGCTACCGAAGTCAATGTTAGCCTATGGGGAAGGTCTCCATAGGCTTGCCTAAGTTTTTTTGATCGAAGGATATTCCTTCGATCGTTGGATTCAAATCGTTCGATTCGAAGGATTTAATCGTTCGATCGAAGGAATAATCCTTCGATCGTACGATCGTAGCATTTGCGCTAAATCCTTCGACTTCGATATTCGAAGTAGAAGGATTTCAATTCCTAGTCGAATATCGAGGGTTAATTAACCCTCGATATTCGACCCTTGATGAATCGGCCCCTTAGTATGATACAGAGGGATATTCTGAGACAATTTGTAATTGGTTTTCAATTATTTGTCGTTTTTGAGTTATATTGCTTTTTATTCAGCAGCTCTCCAGTTTGAAATTTCAGCAAATTGGTTGCTAGAGTCCAAATTACCCTAGCAACTATGCAATGATTTGAATAAGAGACTGGAATATGAATAGGAGAGAGGCCTGAATAGTACAAAGTAGCAATAACGATAATTGTGTTGCCTTACAGAGCTTTTGTTTTTTACATGGGGTCATTGACTCCCCATTTGAAAGCTGGAAAGAGTCAGAAGAAGAAGGCAAATAATTTGAAAACTATAAAGAAGTATAAATGAAGGTCAATTGAAAATTTAGAATTGGCTATTCTATAATATATTAAAAGTTAACTTAAAGGTGAACCACCCCTTAAACGTCCGAATTCCAAAAACTTTGTTTTTTTGACTATAAAATCTGAATTTTTAGTGGAAAACACAAGTTTTTTGGGATTTATTGTACCCAGAGGATCGAAAAAAAATCAAAATCTAAAAATTTGGCATCTCAGACCTGCCTAGTAGTGATGTGCGGGTTCGAATTTCCCCGACCCTAACCCGCCCCCGCACTTCCGGGTTCCTTTTATAGACCTATGCAGACGACGTCACAAAAGGGGCGAGGCGAGTAGGCGCAGTGTCGATAAAAGACGAACCCAGAAGTCGGCATTTAAAAGGCGGCGGGCAGGGAGAGCAGGAGAAGAGCTCAACCCGCACCCGCGACGAATCGTGCGAGATCAGCCCGAAACGCAAGTAATCCTGCGGCTATCGGGTCGGCCCGCACATCACTATTGCCTTGGTTATATATAAAACAATGGGAGAAGTCCAGAAGATATCCAGATCTGCCCTGAGTTTTTGTGCAGAAAATCTGAAAAATTCTTACGGTCTGAATTTCCCACTATTTTTTCCCTGAACTGGAATTTTTCAGCAAAATGTACTGATAAATAAGGGGAAATAACCCATGCGAATTTGGTCGGATTATAAGACGTAAGATGCTCCTGGTCGGCTACTTTTGGAGGCACAATGGCAAGAGCCCCTGCCTGGAAAACAAATGGTTACACAGCTGGTGCTTTTTTATGAAGTTTCAGCTCGGAGTTGCTTTCTCTCTTTTTAGTAAAGTTCTGATACGGGTCACATACATTCACAGACTGCTTGCAGCATTGCAGATCTCCCGTCTAACAAAAGGCGAGGAAGGAAGCAAGTCTAAGGAAGTGTTTAGAAAGTACAGAGCCCTCTTTTTGCACCTATTTGCACACTCATTTACTAAAACCTCACAATATTTCCTTTGAATACAGAGGCACAGTCATTGCTATTCTGAGAACTCACCAAATTGTAGCTCTTATCTAATGACCCAGTAACAGTCCTCTTATTCTTAAAGGTGGTTCACCTTTAAGTCAACCTAGAATGTCATAACCTTTAGTTATAGAATGGCCAGTTCTAAGCAACTTTTCAATTGGTCTGTTTATTTTGTATAGTTTTTTTTTTAATTATTTGTCTCTTTCTTCTGACTCTTTCCAGATTTTCAAATGCTCTAAGGCTACAAATGTATTGTTATTATTACTCATCTTTCTATTTAGGCCTCTCCTACTCCTATTCCAGTCTACTATTAAATTTAATGCAAAGTTGCTTGGGTAATTTGGACTATAGCAACCAGATTGTTGAAACTGCAAACTGACGATTGGCCTACATGTTATTATATATGGTGTTGCTGGTGTGTCAGATATTAGACTACACAGAATTATACAATATCAAGCCCTAAGTAAAGGGACAAAAAGCTTTTTCCTGTCCCATAAGACGTGCCTGCTGTGATTGCTTCCCTTGTTAAAAAAAAGCTTTAAATGTATCAGTACTGAGATAAACTGGCCCCTGCATTGTGTAAACCTAAAATTCTGACTATAAGCTCCTGCATTTTTCACACCTGTAACACCTTTATTCATCTTCAGTCCTGATAAGTTTCCCTGTCTCCTGATCTATTCTTCCCTCCCTATGCTCCGTGTATGTGCCATACTCTGTCTGCCATATACTCCCTGTATGTGCCATACTCTGCCTGCCCTATGCTCCCTGTGTGTGCCATACTCTGTCTGCCCTATACTCCCTGTATGTGCCATACTCTGCCTGCCCTATGCTCCCTGTATGTGCCATACTCTGCCTGCCCTATGCTCCCTGTATGTGCCATACTCTGCCTGCCCTATGCTCCCTGTATGTGCCATACTCTGCCTGCCCTATGCTCCCTGTGTGTGCCATACTCTGTCTGCCCTATGCTCCCTGTGTGTGCCATACTCTGCCTGCCCTATGCTCCGTGTGTGTGCCATACTCTGTCTGCCCTATACTCCCTGTGTGTGCCATACTCTGCCTGCCGTATGCTCCCTGTGTGTGCCATACTCTGCCTGCCGTATGCTCCCTGTGTGTGCCATACTCTGCCTGCCGTATGCTCCCTGTGTGTGCCATACTCTGCCTGCCGTATGCTCCCTGTGTGTGCCATACTCTGCCTGCCGTATGCTCCCTGTGTGCGCCATACTCTGCCTGCCGTATGCTCCCTGTGTGCGCCATACTCTGCCTGCCGTATGCTCCCTGTGTGCGCCAAACTCTGCCTGCCCTATGCTCTGTGTGTGCCATACTCTGCCTGCCCTATGCTCCCTGTGTGTGTCATACTCTGCCTGTGGGATGTGAGCCTGGTAGGGTGTGTTCTGGGGGTTTGTTGTTAGGGGCCTCTAAGGTGTTTTATCATGTGCTGGTGGAAGGTGCAGTGTTATCTATAGGGGAGGAGGCATATGGATTTACAGTTATGTTCTAATATGACAAATTTTTCACATACGAGTGATAAGTGATATCTCTGCAGTGAGCACCAACCATTTGGTTTTTATGTGCTACCACCATTAATGTGGACATGATCTTAAAAGTTCTTGTGGTAACATGGGCGTGGTTTAAAAACAGGGAGTGGTCAACACTGGCTTCCATTATCGGCCATCGACCCCGTCGCCCAGAAAAATTCTGGCCCTTGGTACCACAGAAGTTGGGCAACACTGACCTACACTACTGTGTCAGGTTGGCAACTCTCCTGACTGTGCTGAAGGTGCAGCAAGTGACCCCACTTCACATTTATATCAAATATACCATTAATATTCCCAATGAAAGAAAGGGACATGGACATATACTTTCTAAGTGGAGGACCCCTTTAAGTGACAAGGCACAATAGGTGCATATATTTTGAACAGGATGGGACCTGTTATCCAAAACGCTATGGGGTTTTCCGGATAACAGATCTTTCCATAATTTGGATCTTAAGTCTGCTAAAAAAAAATCATTCAAACCTTAAATAAACCCAATAGGCCTGTTTTGCGTCCAATAAGGATTAATTATATCTTAGTTTGATCAAGTACAAGCTACTGTTTTATTATTACAGAGAAAAAGTAAATCAGAGCTTTTCTGCATAAAGGGGTTTCCAGATAATGGATTACATAACGGTCTGTATCTATATATGTCGCCCTTTCTTCCCTAGCTAGTCATTTTATGGTTGCATGATGCCGAGCGTGGAATATACACTGCAGATTGTGTAAGGCACTACACTACTTCCACCGAAATAAAGTCATGAGCACTTGACTAACAGAAATAGACATTTCCTGAGTTGGCAAAAACATCGTTTTTTTTTTTTAACACACTTAGAAATTGAAAATATTCTGGCACACGCAATCAAGTAAATATGGGGTATAATCACTTAGATTTCATTCTGGGCCACTGTCAGTGAAAAAAACATGCTGACCATAAAGGCTAAGCAAATGGAAGGAAGTACAAGTATGGGACCTGTTATGCAGAATGCTCTGGACCTGGGGTATTCCGGATAAAAGATCTTTCCGTAATTTGCACCTTCATACCGTAAGTTTATTAGAACATCATGTAAACATTAAATAAACCCAATAGACTGGTTTTGCTTCCAATAAGGATTAATTATATTTTAGTTGGGATCAAGTACAAGCTACTGTTTTATTATTACAGAGAAAAAGGAAATAATTTTAAATACACACACTATATATATATATATATATATATATATATATATATATATATATGACTGTATATACTGTATATATAAATATATACACATTTTTTTCCCCTCCAAGCTAAGCTTCATTGCCCATGACAAATAGAATGTTATATATATTATTGTAGCGGTTTCTGGGTTACTTGTTGGGCAACGGGAAAGAGCTGCTTCTTTGTTGCACAAATTTATTGCCCTGGTTTGTATTTCTTTTAACAAGACTGGATTAATTATATCCTAGTTTGGAACATGTACAAGGTAGTGTTTTATTATTACAGAGTAAAAGGAAATTATTTTTAAAAATTTGGATAAAATGGAGTCTACGGGAGATAGCCTTTCCATAATTCGGAGCTTTCTGGATAACGGACCACATACCTGTACATGTGTTCAGAAGTCTGGAAGGCAGTGCACAGCACGGAAAAATCCAGATGACCAGCAAAACATATGCTGAACAAACTGTGACACTGATTGAATTGTAGTTCTCTTTATGGTAAAAAAGGTGCTTTCTGCACCCACTGCCTCACAGCAAGTACATTATTATAGTGAAGGACACTGGGGTCTGTCCCTCTTTCTCTTAATGCTGCAGTGACAAAGAAAATGGACTTCCCCATTTTTTTTTTAAACAAGGAATGCAAGATAAGGCCTCTCCCCAGAAGAACACCTTCTAAATCCATTATTTATGTGCAGTGCAGTTATGACGCAGAATTGGGGTGCACAGAACATTATGTAGGACACCAAGTCAATTCTATAGGTTCCCCAAACAATACCTACCTGAAGAGCTAAGGTGGCAGATCAGCAGCAGAAGACACAGCCCTGCCATGGTGCCTGAATATTACAGCCAACGAGATATCTTCATTGTCTCCTTTAATCCAGTCCTGTTCAATGAAATAAAAACCATGGTGATAAATTTGTGCAAAAAAGAAGCAGCCGTTTCCCACAGCCCAGCAAGTGTCCCACAAACAGCTACAATAACATATATATAATATTCTATTTGTCATGGGCAATGAAGTTCTTAGCGTGGAGAGAAAATAAATATGTGTATACACGTGTGTGTATGTATATACAGGTATAAGATCGGTTATCCAGAAAACTCTGAATTATGGAAAGGTTGTCTCCCATAGAATCCATTTTATGTAAATAATCCAAATGTTTAAAAAATTATTTGATTTCCTTTTTCTCTGTAATAATAAAACAGTACCTTGTACATGATTTAATGTTTTCATGATTATCTAGTAGTAGACCTAAGGTATGAAGATCCAAATTAAAGGGGTGGTTCAGCTTTAAGGCAACTTTTAGTAGGTTATAGAATGGCCAATGCGAAGCAACTCCAATTGGTTTTCATTATTTATTTATTATAGTATTATAGTTGTTTGCCCTTTTCTTCCGACTCTTTGCCGCTTTTAAATGGGCGTCGCTGACTCCCTTCTACAGGATACTAGTTTCTATATCTATCTATCTATCTATCAATCTATATCAGGGGTGTCCAAACTTTTGGCTCACCGGGCCACATTGGAAAAAGAAAAATTGTCTGGGGCCACACATGAAATACACAAACACGTTTGATTTGTAAAAGTAAAGAAAATAAACAGAAAAGAACAACAATGCCAGTTGGATAACCAGATGGAGCTATACACTGGAATATGGGACACCTGGATTATAAATAGACATATTATATTATTATTACTAACTGGGCAATGGGCAGGGTCCCCCCTCCTCCTATTTCCTCGGGAACCAAGCGTTTCAAGCTGGACCGCATTCATAAGCATCCTGGGCCGCATGTGGCCCTCGGGCCGCAGTTTGGACACCCCTGATCTATATATAGTAAAGTTCAAGGGGAATGGGGTTGCCCATGCCCATAAAAATGTCCTTTTATTTCTGATTCAAACTCAAATAAGCTGTATCTTCAGCAGTTAAAATGACAAATAAAACATAGTCCTCAGTATAGGAACAGCAGCTTTCATGCACAGCAAAACCAAAAAAACAATTCATTTTCCCATTCAGGGTTCAGGCTCAGCTAGGCTTGCAAGCTTTTGATCCTCAGCGAGGAGAACAGTTTTCACTAATGGGACATTCTCTACTTGGAGTAAGGTTCTTAGTGGGGTCCCCCAGGGCTCAGTATTGGGTCCACTTTTATTTAACTTGTTCATTAATGACTTAGGGGAGGGTGTTGTCAGTAATGTATCAGTGTTTGCAGATGACACAAAATTATCCAGCCCAATTAATTCCATCCAGGATGTGGCACTTGCAACAGGATCTTGACAAACTGGCAATCTGGGCAGCTAAGTGGCAAATGAGATTCAATGTTGATAAATGTAAAGTCCTGCACCTGGGATGTAAAAATATCCAAGCCACTTATACCCTTAATGAGACTGCACTAGGCAAATCTATTATGGAAAAGGACCTTGGAGTCCTTGTAGATGATAAACTTGGCTGTAGCAAGCAATGCCAGTCAGCAGCATCAAGGGCAAATAAGGTCTTGAGCTGTATTAAAAGGGGCATAGAGTCACGGGAGGAGGGGGTCATTCTTCTACTGTATAGAGCACTGGTAAGGCCCCATCTAGAATATGCCGTACAGTTTTGGTCTCCATCACTCAAACAGGACATTATTGTATTAGAGAGGGTACAGAGAAGGGCAACTAAGCTGGTAAAAGGTATTGAAAATCTTAGCTATGAGGAAAGACTGGCCAAATTGGAGATGTTCACGCTGGAGAAGAGGCGCTTAAGGGGTGATATGATAACTATGTATAAATATATAAGGGGATCATATAATAATCTCTCTAATACTTTATTTACCAGTAGGTCTTTCCAGCTGACACGAGGTCGCCCATTCCGATTAGAAGAAAAGAGGTTCCGCCTAAATATTCGGAAGGGGTTTTTTACAGTGAGAGCTGTGAAGATGTGGAATTCTCTACCTGAATCAGTGGTACAGGCTGATACATTAGATAGATTTAAGAAGGGGTTGGATGGTGTTTAGCAAGTGAGGGAATACAGGGTTATGGGAAATAGCTCATAGTCCAAGTTGATCCAGGGACTAGTCCGATTGCCATTTTGGAGTCAGGAAGGAATTTTTCCCCCTCTAAGGCAAATTGGAGAGGCTTCAGATGGTTTTTTTGCCTTCCTCTGGATCAACTGGCAGATAGGTAGTTAATAAAAAAAAAAAAAAAAAAAGTTGAACTCGATGGACATGTGTCTTTTCCACCTTACTTACTATGTTACTATGTTACACTCAGAGAGCAAACACTGCTGTGATCAAAGTTTTTAATGCAAGACTGCATGATTAGACAACATGTTTCGGGAATTGCGTGCCCTTTCTCAAGTGTAACACTATACAGAACTTTGTCCCTCTGATACTAGACCCAGGAGAAGTAAGTTCAAAGGTATGGGATATGGGACATACCCTTGCTTAGGATGCAACTGCTGTTCCGCAATAATAAAAGGTATAATAGTAGAATTAATTATTAATTAATCCTTATTGCAAGCAAAACCAGCCTATGGGACCCGTTATCTGGAAGCCGTTATCCAGAAAGCTCAGAATTACGAAAAGGTAATCTCCCACTCCCATAGACTCCATTATAATCAAATAATTCAGATTTTTTAAATGGATTTCCTTTTTCTCTGTAATAATAAAACAGCAGCTTCTACTTGATCCCAACTAAGGAATAATTAATCCTTATTGGAAGCAAAACCAGCCTATTGGGTTTATTGAATGTTTACATGATTTTCTAGTAGACTGAAGGTATGCAGATCCCAATTACGGAAAGATCTGTTATCTGGAAAACTCCAGGTCCCAAGCATTCTGGATAACAGGTTCCATACCTGTACTAAGGAGAGAAAAAAAAACACCTACAATTTTGGGAGATTTATTACACCCAGAGGCTGATAAAAGCCGGAATAAAAAAGTACTCCATCTCAAACCTGCCGAGTTCATGTATTAGTCAATGGCAGATATGATCTGTGCTGGGTTTCGTATAATAATCGGAAGAATTTGTGGTTTCCAGGCGATAAACTGAAAAAAACCCCATGTGTTTTCGGGCATCAAATCCAAAAAAAAAAAAAACGTACAATAACGATTTCTGCATGATTTTATGGAGTCTTTGCCCACACCAGATTTTTTCGAGTTCATTTATTGATAAATAAGACAAAAATGTGGAAGGGGGGGGTTTGGTTCTAGCACTTTCCTTGTAACAGGCATTTGTATAAAAATTGGCTACTGGGCAACATAAACATGTGCATAAAAGAAATATATATATATATATATATATATATATATATATATAAATGTTCATAAAGTACCTGCACTCCTTCCTTTCGGTATGGGTGGGTGCCTGGTCAGTCAGGGTATGTAGATTCAAGATGGACCAGCACTCCAAGTTTTTCAATCAAACAAGTGTTTATTTTAACATCACTCAAGTGTCCAACGTTTCGGCCCACATTAGGGCTGATAAAGGCCCTAATGTGGGCCGAAACGTTGGACACTTGAGTGATGTTAAAATAAACACTTGTTTGATTGAAAAACTTGGAGTGCTGGTCGATCTTGAATATATATATATATATATATATATATATATATATATATATATATATATATATATATATATATTTATTATCAAAACAGGGGGGGTTGTGGGAGCACTCTAAAGGCTTTAAAGTATATATATAAGTATAATAAATGCTATTGCATATGTACCCAAAACAGGGGTTATATATATATATATATAAAAAAATAAACTACTGGATAGGTGCACTCAGAAAACAATGGAAATGCCTAGGTGCTGGAACATATATCAAAATCTAAAGAGCAAAGAAATCCGCACTCATAGGTCTTTTGTGAAGAAAAAAATGGGTTTATTCAACGTTTCGGCTCTTACACTCGAGCCCTTCCTGATGGCAGCTCGTGTCTCAGAGCCTTAATGTTGAATAAACCCATTTTTTTCTTCACAAAAGACCTATGAGTGCGAATTTCTTTTCTCTCTCTCTCTCTATATATTTTAATAATAATAATAATAATAATAATAATATTATAATAATAAAAAAACTAATTCTGCAAAGGCAAACTAAACATTATAAAATACCGTAAGGGAAACTGGATTTCCTGCTGTTTCTAAAGATTTGAAAATGGCATAAACCAGGTCCACTTGCCCTTTAACTTGGGATAGGTCCCTCCCTCTCTAAGGATTTTCTAATCTTACAGATACACAGAGGCACCAGGCAGGGGCTCTGCTGCACAGAAACCTTTAGTCACCTACAGATGTGGGTCTATTAACACAAGTAGGGCTGCCATACTGATTCCTCTGTAAAGACCTACACAGATTAGATACATGGAAATCTTAAGGTTGAGGGCTGCACCACAGGGGATACTCTGTGCCATTCTGCAAGCGGATTTACATTTTCACTGACAACAAGGAAATAAATATGGGATTTTCAGTTTTACAAAGTAAGTGGGCGGGGTTTATTATAATCTATGATCCACACGCAGACTTACCTGGCAGGTGGCAGACTGCTCTCTGTCGTCCTCATACCAGGACTGGGGCAGATACTCACCAACTAGGCATAGAGACTGTCCCTGCTAACTCCGCCCCCAGTGCTGTCACAAACAACTGAGAGATCCGTGTTCTCATTGGTCATCAAGCCGTGATCGATATGTAATCCGACAAACCGCAGCCGGGGGGACAGCGAAAGGAGTCACTTGCTGTTGTACTGTTTCAGGAAGTGACGAATGGAAAGCGAATCCTCCAGGAGGCGGGGTCTGGGGATTAAATAACTGCGCGTTCCAGTCAGATGAGTCACTGTAGTTCGCTTTACAAGTTTTAAAGGCGGTGCCATAACCTTAGCATGATGTGGAGAGTGATATCCTGAGGCAATCTGTAACTGGTTTTCATTTTTTTTTTTTTTAATTGAGCTTTTTATTCAGTTTTTTAAGCAGTTGGGTTGCTAGGGTCGAATTTACCTTAGCAACCGTGCATTGTTTGAATAAGAGAAAAGAACGTTTTAAACCCTGTAAGTTATTTTGTTTTTAAAGGGGATGTTCACCTCCCAAGCACTTTTTTTCAGCGGAGTTTAGATAATGACTTTTATCAATTGCTTTGCAGCTTTAATTTTTTTGCTATTTTCCAAAATGTAAGTTTAAAGGTGTCTCTGGTGTCTCAGTCTGGCACATCAGTAATTCAGGAAAATAAGATACTCTTGTATCAATTATAACAGCTGCCTTTAATGAAACTCAGGGATTCTGCTCAATAAAGATAAGAAAATGTATCAGCTTAGGGGCACATTTACTAAGGGTCGAAGTGAATTTTCGAATTTAAAAACGTCGAATTTTGAAGTTATTTTTGGGTACTTCGACCATCGAATAGGCCAAATTAGACTTTGACTCGAATTGGAAAAACTTTGAATATTCGACCATTCGAAAATCGAAGTACCGTCTCTTTAAAAAACTTTGACTTCGACACTTCGCCACCTTAAACTTGCCGAATTGCTATGTTAGCCTATGGGGACCTCCTAGAACCTAAAGCCAACATTTGGCTAAGTTTTTAGAAGTCAAATTTTTTATTTTTTTTTAAATCATTCGATCGATTAAATCGTTCGAACCCAAGGATTTAATCGATCGATTGAACGATTTTACTTTGATCGCGTATGGCCATATTCGACGTCGAATATCGTAATACTGCAATTCGATGGTCGAATTTCGAAGTTTTTTCACTTCGAAATTCGACCCTTAGTAAATGTGCCCCTATATGTATCAATGAAGAACAGTTTAGAGAGTCAGCGACCCCCTCTTCCTAGAGCTGCTTTAGATGGTGAAAAATTAGACTTTACACTTCAATATTAGAATAATTGTCATCAGATAATAGAACGTCATTGGAAAAAGTCTTTATTTCTGCTGAACTAACTGAAACCAACTGAACTAGAAAAAAATGTTGGAAGGGGAACAACCAGTTTCTGTCTGATATCAAATTTTGCATGTTCCGCAACTGATTGAAAGTGTTTTTTATTGGTATATTTCAACCCCTGGTATTATTGCACATATCGAGATTTAGGGGTTATTTATCCAAGTCCGAATTTATCTCAATATTTTCTGCTGCAAACTCCAATCAAATCCGCTCAGGTTTTTTTTTTACGCTTATTAGGGATGCACCGAATCCACTATTTTGGATTCGGCCGAACCACGAATCCTTCGTTAAAGTTTCGGCAGAATACAAAACCGAATCCGAACCCTATGCATATGCAAATTAGGGATGAGAAGGGGAAAAATGTTTTACTTCCTTGTTTTGAGCCAAAAAGTCACGCAACTTCCCTCCCCGCTTACAATTTGCATATGCAAATTAGGATTCGGATTCAGTTCGGCCGATTCAGAATCCTGCTGAAAAAGGCCGAATCCCTAACCGAATCCTGAATTCGGTGCATCCCTAACGCTTATTTATTATTACATTTTCCCAAAAATTTGCTTTGCAGGAAGAAAATCCAATTTTCACGATTTTTTGGATTTTTCATTTGATTTTCATGATTTCATCCGAAAACTTCGGGGTATTTCACGAAACCCAGCGCACATCAAAAAATCATTGGGACTTCTCCCATTGACTTATATGCAACCTCGACAGGTCTGAGATGCTGGATTTTCCAATCCAGACTTTTCCATCCTGATTTTATAAAAAAAAAAAATCAAGACATTTTTGTGATTTTTGCATTCAGAGTTTAGTAAATAACCCACTATGGGGATTATTTATCAAAGTCCGAATTGATCGCAATATTTTTTGCTACAAAATCCTCTCTGGTTTTTTTATGCTTATTTATTATTACATTTTTCCGAAAATTAGGTTTGCGGGAAAAAAATCTGATTTTCACGAATCTTTCAGGATTTATCACCCCAGAAAACTTTGGGGTATTGCACAAAACCCAGCACACTTTAAAAAATCATTGGGACTTCTCCCGCTGACTTCTATGCAACCTCGACAGGTCTGAGATGCCGGATTTTCAGATTCAGACTTTTCCATCCTCTGGGTTTAATAAATTCTGAAAAATCCGTGATTTTTTAAAAGTCTGAAAAAAAAAAAAATCACAAATTTTTCGTGATTTATGCATTCAAAGTTTAGTAAATAACCCCCTTAATGTTGGCCTGATGGTTTTTTTTGCTCCAAATATTTATTAAAGCCTTAAATGATTAAAGAAGAAGGTGAAAAATGATCTACATCCATAAAAGTATTGTTAGCCTAAACTTGGACAAAACTGACTTTCATAAATATCTCATAATACAGATAAAAACATTGACACAAAGGAGACTCAGATTTTGAAATATATTTACAAGCATAAAAAAAGGTATAACAAAGATATACAACCTACTAGGTGAACCAAAAGAAACATTAAAAATATCTCACATGATTAAATGGGAACAAAGACTAAAGAAAACTTTCACAATAAAGGAATGGCAAAAGGCTATTATTAAGCCACAATTATTTACTAAATGTGTCACTTATCAGGAGAATTATTACAAAATTCTATATAATTGGTATCTAACACCTTCAAGAATTGCAAAAATGTATCCCGAAAATAAAAGTCTAGAAATGCTGACCTTCCAAGTATTAACATAGTAACATAGTAAGTAAGGTTGAAAAAAAGACACATGTCCATCGAGTTCAACCTTTTTTTTTTTTTTTTTGTTTATCAACTACCTATCTGCCAGTTGATCCAGAGGAAGGCAAAAAACCCATCTGAAGCCTCTCCAATTTGCCTTAGAGGGGGAAAAATTCCTTCCTGACTCCAAAATGGCAATCGGACTAGTCCCTGGATCAACTTGGACTATGAGCTATTCCCCATAACCCTGTATTCCCTTACTTGCTAAAAAGCCATCCAACCCCTTCTTAAATCTATCTAATGTATCAGCCTGTACAACTGATTCAGGGAGAGAATTCCACATCTTCACAGCTCTCACTGTAAAAAACCCCTTCCGAATATTTAGGCGGAACCTCTTTTCTTCTAATCGGAATGGGTGACCTCGTGTCAGCTGGAAAGACCTACTGGTAAATAAAGCATTAGAGAGATTGTTATATGATCCCCTTATATATTTATACATAGTCATCATATCACCCCTTAAGCGCCTCTTCTCCAGCGTGAACATCCCCAATTTGGCCAGTCTTTCCTCATAGCTAAGATTTTCAATACCTTTTACCAGCTTAGTTGCCCTTCTCTGTACCCTCTCTAATACAATAATGTCCTGTTTGAGTGATGGAGACCAAAACTGTACTGCATATTCCAGATGGGGCCTTACCAGTGCTCTATACAGTGGAAGAATGACCCCCTCCTCCCGTGACTCTATGCCCCTTTTAATACAGCTCAAGACCTTATTTGCCCTTGATGCTGCTGACTGGCATTGCTTGCTACAGCCAAGTTTATCACCTACAAGGACTCCAAGGTCCTTTTCCATAATGGATTTGCCTAGTGCAGTCCCATTAAGGGTATAAGTGGCTTGGATATTTTTACATCCCAGGTGCATGACTTTACATTTATCAACATTGAATCTCATTTGCCACTTAGCTGCCCAGATTGCCAGTTTGTCAAGATCCTGTTGCAAGGATGCCACATCCTGGATGGAATTAATTGGGCTGGATAATTTTGTGTCATCTGCAAACACTGATACATTACTTACAACACCCTCCCCTAAGTCATTAATGAACAAGTTAAATAAAAGTGGACCCAATACTGAGCCCTGGGGGACCCCACTAAGAACCTTACTCCAAGTAGAGAATGTCCCATTAACAACCACCCTCTGTACCCAATCCTGTAGCCAGTTTCCTATCCACTTGCAAACAACTTCATTAAGCCCAACAGACCTTAGTTTAGAAAGCAGTCGTTTGTGGGGCACAGTATCAAACGCTTTGGCAAAATCCAAATAGATCACATCTACTGCCCCCCACTATTCAGAATCTTACTTACCACATCATAAAATGCAATCAAATTCGTCTGACATGACCTATCCTTCATAAAGCCATGCTGATTGTTGCTCATAATGCCATTCATTAGGACAAAATTTTGAATGTGATCCCTTAACAAGCCTTCAAATAATTTGCCCACCACAGATGTCAAACTTACTGGCCTATAATTGTCAGGCTGAGATCGTAATCCCTTTTTAAATATTGGAATAACATCAGCTTTTCTCCAATCCATAGGCACCACACCAGATGACAGTGAATCTGAGAAAATCAGAAATAAGGGCTGGTCTAAAACTGAACTAAGCTCTCTTAGAACCCGGGGGTGTATGCCATCAGGCCCTGGAGCCTTGTTTACATTAATTTGTATTAAAGCTTTTTGAATCATATCCTGAGTCAGCCACTGACTAGATTGAGCTGAACCATTAGTGCAGTTATTAAGTGAGCCTGGGAACTCAGACTCCTCTATTGTATACACTGAAGAAAAGAACTGATTTAACACATTTGCCTTATCTGTATCTGTTACAACCATACTGGTACCATTATTTAATGGAGCAACACTCTCAACCTGCATCTTTTTACTATTAATATATTTAAAAAACTTTTTAGGGTTAGTTTTCACCTCCACCGCAATTAACTCTTCATTTCTTTTCTTAGCCTTCCGGATTGCTGATTTACAACATTTATTACAGTGTTTATATTCATTAAATGCAGCTTCTGTCCCTACAGATTTGTAGTTTTTAAATGCCTTTCTCTTCTTTCCCATTAACATCTTTACCTCTGTATTAAGCCACACAGGATGATTCTTAGAGCTTCTACGTTTAGTCCTTAAGGGAATAAATTGAGAACAGTAATGATTTAATATCATTTTAAAGGACAACCATTTCTGTTCTGTGTTTTTAGCTGAAAACCTAATGCCCCAATCAATGCTCTGTAGGGCAGCCCTCAAGGCACTAAAATTAGCTTTGGCAAATTTCATTGTTTTTGTTGCCCCAGTATATTTTTGTTTTTTGCACCAGACATTAAAAGATATAACATTATGGTCACTATTACCCAGGGGTTCAATGACTTGCACATTTGCTATAAGTTCTGGGTCATTTGAGATCACTAAATCAAGAATAGCATTTTTTCTGGTAGGCTCCTCAACAACCTGTGCTAAAAAATTGTCGTGCAATAAGTTAAAAATAAGTTAAACACCTGTAAACTCCTGATAGCTAGGAACTGGAAAAAAATGAATTCCAAATATTCAACAAATACAACAAGAAGTAACTAATAACTTAGAATATGAAAAAGCTGTGAGGTCTGAGAGAAAAAAGTATAATACAGGACACATATAGGAGCAGATTTATCAAGGGTCAAAGTGAATTAGAGGGAATTCTCGAAGTAAAAAAATTCAAAATTCTAAGTAATTTCAATGAGTCATGTGACTGAAATGACATCAGTTTATAACTGATGACATCAGAACTCACCGTTTATAAGGATATAATTTACAGGATATTCATGGCTTTTGTGTATTATATAGTGGATAATGTACCCCCTACTGTAATTTATAAAGATATTATGTTACCGAGGAGTTATGTGACCATATAAAAGCACGAGGCCGCAGGCCGAGTGCTTTTATACAGGTCACATAACTCCGAGGTGACTATTAATATCTTTATAAATTTAAAGTAGGGGGTACATTATTCATTATAATCTAAAGTTTCTGAGTTCAGTTTTTACTTCCTGAAGATTTATGTGTTTGCTTTTTACATAATGCCAACTAGTCTATTTTGCTGGTCTCTCAGTCTTCAGTTTCAGTGGCTGAACAAAAGTGGCATCCCTCAGAGGAAAAGATTTGTTTACCTCATGAGGGAAAACAGCTGTTGTACAAAATAAAAGTTACCCTACACTAATTTTTCTTCTCATCTGTCCTTCTACAACAGTTTTCCAGAATGTAGTGGCAGCTTCCATAAAGGAGGTGCATGGGGAGCTCAGTCTGACTGGAACTGGGTAGGCCGTTAAGAGCAGGGCCCATTGACTTCAGGCTTTGGATTCTTTATGCTTGTTCTGTTTTTCTGATGTTTACTTGTTTCTGGTACATTTTGACTAGTATTGCAATATAGTTATACGCTTAGGAATAGAAAGAAAATCCCATATGGTGAAAATTGAAGTTCAGCAACAACTAATGCAGCCCTTTTCTGCTAAAAGCAAGTTCCTGTTGCTGTACTATTAGTCAATATCTAATGCTCATTCAATTATGAACTAACAGGCTTACAGTTATAAGAAAACATGGGACATTATACCCAGCTGCATCCAAGGTTTATATGCACCAGAAATCATGTCGCATGAGCCACACAGTTTAGGGGCACATGTTGTAATGCATCACTACACACAGCACGTGCAATCTACTTGTTTTGTATAAGAACACTTAGAAGACTTTACCTCAGTACAGGCATCCACCAATTGATCTTTTCCAGCTGCTCGAAAGCCACACCCACGTAATTAGCCATTGGTTACCTGCCTGTAAATATCCATAATTGCCCCGCCCTTACAAGCACAAGGTATGTAACTAAGGGATGTTGCTGTTTTGTAAGAGTTAAGCTCACGGGCTGCAGCATATGTCATTTTTGACAGGTTTTATTTTCAAGTGTGTGGGAGGGGCAGAGGGAGTGGTTGGAGGGGGAGCGGAAGAGGGAGAGAGACGTCACGCAGACTGAGCGAGATCAGAGGTGGAGGGGGGGGACAGAAGAGTGAGAGAGACGCTGACGATGGAAACAGCAGTGGGAAAGAGAGGACGTGGGGAAGTGACAAGTGAGGCAGACAGGCAGGAAGATAAACTGCAGGTAGCGTGCGGCACTGACCACTGCTGACGCATTAAGTTATAAACGGCGCGTTCTGACGCCAGAACGCGCTGTTTATAAGGTTATAATTTACAGTCTGGTCCCATAGGGAATTGACCAGACTGTAGATTATATAGTGAATAAAGTACCCCCTCTTGTAAAATATAAGGATATTATTAGTACCGAGGAGTTTCATGACCATATAAAAACACGAGGCCGAAGGCCGAGTGTTTTTATACAGGTCATGGAACTCCGAGATAACTTCTAATATCCTCATATTTTACAACTGGGGGTACTTTATTTATTATAATACACAAATTTTAGTAAGTCATGTGACAGAAATGACATCACTACTCACCGTTTATAACTGATGACATCACTACTCACCGTTTATAAGGATATAATTTACAGGATATTCATGGCTTTTGTGTATTATATACACATATACATCAAATAATATTCACAATTCATTTTCTATTGATATTGGACTTGCTGGTGAAGTAATGCAATGGCCGTAATATGTTATTATTTTGATGGCATTTCAGCGACTTTGACCAGACATAGTAAAACATCAATGATCTCTGTCGTTTTACCAGACAAAATCCTTCACTAGTAATGTCCTACACTGCTTTGTTTTTCTGTTATTTAACATTTTGGAAATAAATCAAAATGATGAATGCTTTTATATATCTCTAAGAAAGTTATACATACAGAACTGGTCTTCAACTTGACATGGAAAATGTGGCAGAAAACTAAGGGGCAGATGTATTAAGGGTCGAATATCGAGGGTTAATTAACCCTCGATATTCGACTGGCGAATTAAAATCCTTCGACTTCTTAATGAATGGGCCCCTAATTGTAAACAGGATCATTAAGATTATTTAGAGAGGGCATATATGTGTGGTGGCTGTGAAACTTTAATTGAAAAATATGCAACAATTAGGGGCAGATATACTAAGGGTCCAATTTCGAAGTTAAAAAAACTTCAAGATTCGACCCTCGAATTGAAATACTTTGAATATCGAAGTCGAAGGATTTTCAGCGATCGAAAAAATCAAATAGAAATCGAACGTTTCGAACGATTTTTAGTGATCGATCGAAGGATTTCTATTCGATGTGCAAAGACTTATAAAAGTGCTGTGGAAGGTCCCCATAGGCTAACATTGCACTTTGGTAGCTTTAATTTGGCGAAGTATGAAGTCGAAGTTTTTTTTAAATAGACAGTACTTCGATTATCGAATGGTCAAATATTCTAACGATTTATACTTCGAATCGAAGTCAAAGTAAATTCGAAGTCGTAGTATCCTATTCGGTGGTTGAAGTATCCAAAAAATAACTTTGAAATTCAAACTTTTTTAACTTTGAAAATTCACTCGAGCTTAGTAAATCTGCCCCTTATTGTGTACCTCGTGGTACATTTCCTCTGGTATTTCCTTTTATCTGTTAGCCACAAGATTCTATGTAACAGCATAATAATACTAGAAACAAGACACTAGGCTCCAACACTGTATGTACAGCAGGCACCTTCCACTAGCCCTAGTTATTCTAATAGCAGCTTCTGCTCCCAAAGACCCTGCTCTTTAGAACTCACTTCCTGTTTCTAGAACAATAAGGAGGGGATTTGTTGGTCAGGCTAATATTAGGTTTAATTAAATCCTTAGAGGAAAACATGCTCTTCTGCATTATACTGATTATGTGGCTGTGTTTTCCGGTCAGTGTAAACAAGATTAAATTTAGAATTATATTTAATAGTGTTCCAAATTTGAGCATAAAAAAAATGAATTAGGCAAGGGGTGGGGGTATGGCGGTGGAAGGAACAACAGCAAAAAAATTTAACTGAAAGAGAAAAATTGTTGTGTGATGCACGAGCAGAATCAAGAGAACGCTGAAATATTAAAGATGTAAATAGAACACGCAGACTGATCTTTAGTGGGGGTCTAAGCAGCAGTAGGAAGGTTTTTGGGTCTAGCTGTATGTTGCACCCCAGTAGGGGTGCTAGCAAAGATAATACTTCTTTCCAGTAATTTTCCAGGAGAGGGCAGGTCCAAAAAGTGTGGTATATGGTGCCTGTTTCTCCGCATTGTCTCCAGCACTCTGGTGATACCACTGGGTATATGAGCTTGGTGGGTGTCACATACCATTGCATAATAATTGTATAATTTATTTCCTTGTGTGTGACACACAGGGCCGCCATCAGGGGGGGGGCACAGGGGGTACAAGTGTCTCGGGCCCGGTCCTGAAGGGGGGCCCGGCAGTGCTGAACTTTTCGAAAGAGCCGGGTCCCCCTTGACAGCACCAAAGCCATGCCGCCTCCTTTCGAACAGCTGAAATGCGTATGTGTTGAAGTCCTGAAGCAGGAAAAGACCCGAAGTCATGGAAACAGCAGAAATTGAAGTCCTGAAGCGTCGAAAAGACCCACAAAAGTAAACGAAGTTGAAGTCCTGAAGACAAAAGTTAAATTCCTCGGAACACCAATGTGTGTGTGTTTTTTTTTTTTTAATCCCCTGGCCAACAATGTTGGCCCCTGCCTCCAATGTTTTTTTAAAAAATATTCTTTGGGGCCCCAATTTTTTTTTTACTTGTATGGGGGCCCTGGCGCCAAAGTTTTTTAAAAAATATTCTTTGGTGCCCAATTTTTTTTTTAATTGTAAGTGGGGATCTGGCGCCAATGTTTTTTTTTTTAACATATAAGGGGGTCCTGGTCCCCAATAGCTTTTTATAATGTGTGTGTGTGGGGGTGTTACCTTTTATAACACTGATGTCTGTGTGGTCTTTTAACTGTGGAGTGTGGAGTGGGCGGGATCTGGGGTGGCGCTGGGGTGCCAGGATAGGTGGGGCACAGGGGGCTCCGAAAATTTTGTAGTACAGGGCCCCGTGATTTCTAACAGTGGCCCTGGTGACACACATTGAAGCCTTTAAGATTCTCCCAAAGTGATGTCCATTTGGTGGGAGGTATATCTTCTCTGAGGATTTGTTCCCATGATTGCATATAGTGGTGTTTAATGAAAGAAGTTTCAGAATATTTGTTAAGTATTCTATAGATGTCCGATATAAGTCCGATATAAGTCCTTTCTTGCTCACTCTGGTTGCCATAATTGTATCCAGTGGCTTGTGTTCTGTAGGTATGTAGGTAATGTTTGATTTGGAGATATTGGTATTGCAATGAGTTGCTTAAATCATATTTGGCCAGGAGCTCCTGGAATGTGCACAGTTTGCGGATTAATGGGTTGTAGAACTCCCTTAGCTGTGTTTAGGTTTGCCTTCTGCCATGGCTGCGTTAAAGCGTTAGGGAGCTCTGAGGTGAAATATGGGCTGCCCCAAATGGGACTTAGTCTGTATGGTTCTTGGACTGTATTATATTGCACTTTAGCATAGTTCCATAGAGAAAGATTTTTACTGAGTTCAATGGATTATCCTTTATGTTTGTGAGTTTTTTAGGGTCCCATAGTAGTGAGGCAATAGTGTGGGGGGAGACAGTCATTTTCTAGAGTTACCCATTTTCCACAATGTATCCTGTCTGCATCTAAGCCCAGAACCGGGAGGGGGGGTCTTTGTTGAATTTGCTATATCTATAAGGTTAATTGGTTATCTGGTGTTGTCCCCTGCTTGCCTACCAATGATAAGTCTTGGTTGATCAGAGATGGCATTAAGAGAGTTAAGTGATTTGCTAGGATTTTGCTGACAATGTTTATGTCTGTGTTCAATAAGGCTATTGGGCGGTAGCTTTTACAGTATTGAGGGTCCTTCCTTTCTTTAAAAGAAGGAACATTTGTGTGAGTAGAGCATAGGTGGTGATGGCATAGCACCATTTAAGATCCCATTGAAAGTTGTTAGTAATTGGGGGCCTACGGTTTCCTGGAAGGATTTGTAATAGAGGTAGGTTAGACCGTCAGGGCCTGGGGATTTTTTTGTTGGAGTGATTTTGAGTGTTTTCTCTAGTTCTTCCTCTGTAATTGGGTCATTTAGTTTACTTCTTTCTTCCTCTGTCAGGGTGGGTATTTTAGAGTGAAAGCATATGCTGTATATGTCGCTCAAGGTCTTTGTCTATTTTTGCGGTCAATGGCGGTAAGTTATTTAGAGAGTTTTAATAGTTTTGGAATGTCTTTAGGATTTGATCTTTGGTGTAAGCCAGATTTCCCTGTTTAGTATGGATCGCTAATATAGCCTTTTCGGTCTCGTAACTTACGGGCCAGAAGGGTATGGGCTTTGTTACCGTATTCATCGTAGCATTGCCGTGTGTAAGTAATTGCTTTCTCTGCCTGTGTGATGGCCAGGTCCCGGAGTTGTGTTGTGATTGAAGTTATGCGTGTTAATCAGGTCTGGACTGAGAATGAAAATGGGTCCTGGCATTTCAGGTTCACAGAGGCCCAATCAGCCCCCACCAGCCCAATCAATAGTTACTTTCTATGGCACCTTATAGCAGCCCCTCTGGCATTTGCCAGAACCCACAGATTGCCAGTCCGGGCCTGGTGCTAATGTAGGAATGGATGGTTTCTAATTATATCTCTCCATTCTCAATGGCCTCCCTGCCCAGTCCATAGTTGGTGAATACAGTAAATTAAAATCCCCTCCAATCACTAATAGAGAGTCTGGTAAAGCTGACATTTTTTTCAGTGTGGCATTTAAAAAAAAAAAAGATGTCTGCTTTTTATTTGGGGCATACACGCAAGCTATTTTTCTATTATTGAGTTGCCCTTGTATAGTAATATATCTCCCTTAACATCTTAGTTACATGTAGAAGGCAATTTTTATGGATCAGGATTGCTACCCCTGCCTTTTTTACGGGTGCAGGGGCAAGGTATGAGGTAGGGTATTGTTTAGATAACAGTTTAGGTGAGTCAAAGGAGCTAAAGTGCATCTCTTGAATTAGTAATATGCCATCTTTTAATCAATGGGGCAGATTTATCAAAGGTCAAAGTGAAAATTTGAATTAAAAAAAATTCAAATTTCGAGCTAATTTTTGTTTACTTCGACTAGGGAATAGTCCAAGAAAAAAGTAGAAAATTTGAATATTGAAATTTGTCATGTACGGTCTTTTTAAAAATGGGAGCTGCCATGTTGCAGACTTGAGTTCTCTGGGCTTGTAGCTAGTGAATCAGGAAGCAGGAAGGAATCAGTAGCCCAAACCCCACACTGGAATGATCAGCAGGGCCACTGGGTCAATATTTAAAGTATGATTAGAAGGGAGTAGACTGGAGAGGATGTATACAGACAGAAAGTTTATTGGCAAAACATAAAGTAAAAACAACTTACTGGCTCAGGAAATCAAAGTAGAACAAAATCCAAGAACAGGCACAATTTGCCAAAAAGGGAAGCAAGAACCGGGAATAACTGCATGGGAGAGTGTCCTGGAACATGGTCAGCCTGGAACTAAGAACATAGGAACGGGTGTCCAGCAGGTTGGAGACCTATGAAATGGCAGGGGGGGCTTGTTCAAGGTTTAAATAAGGGCCCTCTGCTGGGAGCTAATTAGGAATAGGCTGCACCTGCTGTTAACAGAGCAGCTGAGAATAATTAACAGCCCCAGGGCTAGCCATTCAATCCACAGAAAAGGGTAAACCCATATCTCTAACCTGCCAGAATAGTAAAGAGTTAAGAGAACAGGCTGTAATGTAAATGGTCCCAGGTTCAAACCCCGCGAGAGATAATTCCGTGCAGGTGCCCCTTCATGAGTGCCTTGGATTCTGGCAAAGATACATGCAACTGCCCCCTTCATGGATGCCTAGGGTATTGGCAATGGAACAGGCAACTCCACCCATGCGGGTGTCCTACTACGAGGTCACGCAACGGGCAGAGCCACCCACGTGGGTGCCCTGAGACTTGGTAGAGCCGCCCTGGGACTCCGTAGAGCCACCCTAGTGGGTGCTCTGGAACTTGGTAGAGCCACCCTGGTGGGTGCTCTGGGACTAGGCATTGGAATAGACAGCATTTTAACACATGGCAGTAGCCCCATTCGTGGGGGCACAGGACTTGTCCCTCTCCTGGGGGCAGCTGCTGGTTAACAGCCCCAGGGCTAGCCATACAATCCACAGAAATGGCTAAACCCATACCTCTAACTGCCAGAATATTAAAGCGGTAAGGGAACAGGCCACAATACAAAAGGTCCCAGGTTCAAACCCAGCAGATGGATAATTCCTTACAGCAGTGACCTTTAGTTGCTGTGAAAGCTAAAAAAGGAATTTATCAACTACCACTGAGAGCCCCACTAATACAGGGACTCTGGACCATCAGCAGTTAGTAACTGGTAGGAAGCGCTGGAAGAGACAATAATTTATATTAAACTGTTTATTACAGTTATTATTAGAGAATAATATCCTGTCAGGCGTTTTCTGAAGATAAGTTCAAATATGCGTTTGAAGCTCCACAATATGTCCTGTTGCAAAATGCCAGTTTGGGCACCAGGTCCTATAAATACATTTGCAGGTCTTAAATAATAGCCATGCCCACCGAGGTGGCAGTAGTGTTATATTAGCAGTAGTGTTATATTAGCATCGGAGTTCCATGACCTGTATAAAAACACTCAGCCTTCGGCCTCATGTTTTTATATGGTCATGAAACTCCTTGGTAACTTATAATATCCTTATATTTTACAAGAGGGGGTACTTTATTCACTATATATATATGTGTATGTGACAGAAGTTGGTGGGAAGAAAGGAGGGCACAGCGAGAGGACTAAGATCTGGTGGAAAGCCATAAGTGGGTGAGAAGTGTTTGAGACGAGATTTCTAAAAATAGGCAACTTGGCGTATATATATTGGCAGGAGGGGGTGCCCCAGATATAGGGCCACTAAGCACTGGTGATTCCTCCTGTGGAGCGCTTACCCTCTGTGATGAACTTCATCCCACAGATTACTGGAGCGTAGAGACAGTTCAAACATTAAATGGGAACTCTGCCCAATGACGGGTTATTTTTATTATTTGTACAATGAAAGAAATGTAATTGAAGCCACTTCACCGTATTTGTTCATTAAGGATCTTCATTGTTTTTAAGTTGTTTAGAAATGTTATTGGTATTGAAAGCATTGTATTTTCATTCTTTTTTTCGACTCATGTAACAATGTAGCAGACGTCAGTTCAGGTCTGTTATTAATCAGCCGGATTCTGAGACAGTTTCAGGAGTCACAAACCAGAAGTTCAGCGAATGTAAACGGAGAGATGTTGCTTTCCATAACAATTACATTTACAGATAACTGTTAAAACCATTGAAAGTGAACAATGGATGTCGCTCAGAATTTTATTTATTAGGCAAAAACTGCTTTTGGGTGGAGTCCATTTAATAACTGCCATTGCTCCCTGTCTTCTTTATTTCTATATTTGGTGACCATGAAATTGTCATGAATATTAATCTAATGACTGACTCCATTCATGGCATCACCTTAATCTCTCTCTGCTGTGTTATTGATTCAGTTATGTCTATTCTCTCTTTATTCAATGTTGGACTGGGTCACCAGGACACCGGGAAAAAACTTGGTGGGCCAGGCTGACCCAAACCTGCTCCCTGGTGTCCTCGCTGGTGTCCTGTGGGTGCTCGTCGGACTCTCCCTGACCTCCCCCCTGATCATGGCTGCAAAAGGACAGCAGTGAAAAGGTATGTGCAGCAGGGGAGAAGGGGGAGAATTGTGGCCTCTGAACAAGTCAAAACTGAGGAGGGTGCAACCTCAGTGGGCCCAGGACTTCTCAGTCTGACCCTGTGTTTATTTCATTATAGATTATGTTCTGCCATTGGCACACGGAGTGGATTTTGGCAAGGAAACGCCTGAGCATACATTTTTGCACCAAAACCTGCTCCGTGTGTGTGCACCCAGGCCATCATAATACCTATTGGTACAGACACAGTGGATTGGCTGATTTCTGGCCTTCCATAGACAAAGGACCCCCTATCCCCTCATAGTGTGTCCCTACTATACAGAATTAAAGACACAGAGACAAATATGGTAGCAAAATCTGTGGAAGTCACAGCTTTATCTAACAATTTAGGCAAAAAAGGACTCGTACACCCTGACCCCAGCTGCGGCTCCTACTATCAAACGTGGGCTCACTGCCCATACCATAAAACCGTTGAGCAGGGATCATGGGGCAAAAAGCCCTCCGTAACCAAACCGTAGCCCATCCCCCTGCTCCCAACATTGTGCCTTAATGGTGCTAACCCGGCCTCTTGCATGACTCGGACAAGACGGTGCAGTCAAAGTTTGATACACACCATTGACTCAACAAGGGTAGGCCTGCACTGTAACCATATTTTTGTTCATGGAGCCGTACTGATGCCAATCAATGGAAAAGGGGAGGGTGAAACCTATGCTTTCCAATGGCCCACCTACTTACCCTGTGACCACCACTCCTCTAAAAATGGCCTGATGTTCCCAATGAGCAGATCCAAACCTTCTTCTGACAAATATACCCCGTCATCCCTGTAAAGCTGGGTTTGTCTACAATTTATATTTCCGTGCCTTATTATCCCCACACCAGAGGAACAAGTGAATTTTTGCATGGCCCTGTTGACTTTCTTTCTGCCCTGGGTGGGGTGGTGCCTTACCTATTGCTTCTTTGTATGACAGCTGCTGCATTTCTTTTAAGGGCACCTTATTGTCTTCTGAACTGCTTGTTTTGACCTCTCTACTTTATCCCAGGGGAGCCTATATTTCCTAGCTTCTGTATCTATTTCAATACACAGAAAGGTACATTTTGTCTTCCATCCTGCAACTGGCACGCCTAGCTCTGTTATCATTTGTAAAAATTCTGCTATTGTTTAGTGACAAACCTTCAAATAGCCGGCAATTAAAAAATCATCCAAATAATGGGCTATGGCTGGATTCCCGGATCTTTTGAACAGTAGCCAGTGTAAAAATGTGCTAAATCTCTCAAAATGAGAACAATATTGCACACCCCATAAGAAGACAAAGGGCAACATAGAATGCTCCTTGAAAATAGCAACCTGTTAGCTTACTATCTGGGTTTAACGGTAATAGTCTGAATGGCGATTCTATATCAACCTTTGCCATCAGTGCCTTTTTCCCATCCTTTTTACTATATCTAATGCTTTATTAAAAGACTAGTACGTCACCTTACATTGTTCTTTATCTAATGCGTCATTTACTGAGGCCCCCTCTGGGTATGACAGATGTTGTATCATCCTTAATTTTCCTGGCTCTTTCTTCGGGACTATGCCTAACGGGGATACTACTAACACTTTTATAGGTAGATCCTTAAATGGACCCAGCCATTCTATTCCAATTGTTTTTTAAAGCATCTACACTATCTGAGCTTTGCAGGGAGGGGGAGATTTTAACACTGGATCCTAAAACCCTCTAAAAACCCTTTCCCAAAATTCAGCCGCATTCTGATCTGAGTAATCCCATAATGCTCACTAACTTGCCCATCCGTATTGGCATTACACTCACTCACAACATGAGAAGCCCTGCATGCAGAACATACGTGTCTAAATATACAAGCATACTGATATGATTGCAGCCTATCTGAATATTCATTATATTTGTCAGTGCAACAATGAAAGACAATGAGAGAGCTAAAGCAATAATGATTATGTATCAAACAAACAGCAAGACAAAGTTTTTTAGCATGGAGAAAGCAGTTGTGATTCTGAGAATTAAGTTCGGGTTTATATTTAAAAACGTCCTCCATGGCGATGTACAGTATTTGCATATATAATGTGCAACGTGACTCAGGATGTGGCGATTCTGTTCTCAGAACCAGGGGCTCACGTTGGCTTCTGAAGTGCTCATTGTGCTATTGGCTGTCACAACTGACATTAATTTCTATTGGCAAACATCTATGTACCTCAAGTCAAAGGGAAATGCTGTAGGCGTAACTGTACTGCTGCTATTGTGTGACTTTCCTTTGAGAATTAAATCTGAGCAAGTAAATACAGACAGGATGTGAGGTCCAAACCTGTCCCTGTACTGTCCCATTATCTATTTGATACATTACATGTGCATTGAAGTTCAATAATAACGATGTATAGATACAGATTTAAAAACCAACACCATCTGGCCTTATGTGACTACAACTACTTTGGGATGACAGCTGTCTATAGGCAGGGCAGGGGTTTATAACTGCATAATATTGCTGGATCTTTGTACTTTGCTCTCTACAAATAGCTCCTAAAAATAAGCTACACACCTGAGTGCACCTCTGCTGCCTTATATTCACTCTCTACATCCACATGGTAACTAAGATGTGGGGCATCTGATGAGTTTTAATTGAAAATGACAGTTTGCAAATAACCGGGGAAGAGGAAATTCATCTCTGCATAGTATCAGATTTGTGTTTGCCAGTGAGCGGAAGGCAGTGGAGCGACATCTACTGGCAATATTTTATACTGCGTCTTCACTGGTTAGGAAACAAGACATTACTTTTATACTGATGACACACAGCGTTGCACTGGGCCGGTGGGACACCAGGAAAAACCCAGTGGACCCCCCTGGCCCAGACCTGCTCCACAGAATCGGGGGAGGTGGTCGAAGATGACAGAGGGGGCCCTGCGACTGGGGAGGGGGCCCTTAGGGGGGCAGGGGCCCTGATGTGGCAGCCCCGGTTGGCCCTGAGCCCCCCTCCAGTCTGACCCTGATGACACACAAATCTTCATGTTAAGCACGGGTGATCCTGGGGCTGCTGCCACCTTTGCTGCCCCCTCTCCGCGCTTAAAGCATTGGAACGGGTCAAAGGGGGGCCACATCGCTACTGCAATGAACGCAGGAGTGCTCTCTGCAATAGTGGAGCCAAATTTTTGGGTTAAAACCTGGAAATTCAATTAAAGTTACAAAAGGTGACCCTTCACTGGCTGTTTGCTGCCATCTGAGGCAAGGTTCTCATCTTGTTTCATGGCAGGAACAGCCCTGATGTCAAGTGCATAAAGTATAAAATTCTCATCTTATCCTTAATTCATCTGCTCCTTCCTATATATCTTTCTATATGTCCCATATACTCCCTCTTGGTCCTTACACTTAGCTTGGGATAATCTATTGTCCATACAGATAACAAAAGAGCGGATAGATGCATGAATCAATTTACCCTGAATGGAATTCCCATTTTCATCAATCACCCTCACTAATTGTATTTTCAAACTTCCAAAAGAATCACTTTCTAGTGGAAACATCTGGATTCCTCTATAACACACCCCTGACTTATGGACTTGGTCCCCTTTTCCATTTTGGTTTTGTCTTTCTCAATTTCATTCTATCTGTATACTGAAACTCTGAGCACAATCATTTTCACTAAGTCATATATAATAATAACCATACCCCTGATTGTGTTTACGCCTTGTACAGCAGTGTGTATCTTTCTGATGTTATATGAAGCTCAACTGCAATAAGACAACATAGGTTTGAAAAAAAATACTTTGCATGGTCCCCTCAGTCTTCATAGGAGGAGGTTCAAGGTATTATATAACCAAGTAAGCCATTGTAACCCAGTTGTAATGTAAAAATTATAATATAAAATACAAGAATTTCAATATATCATAAGGATTTAGCCCCCAACTAGGCCCCCAGGCACTTGTAATCCCATGACTGAGCAGTTTGAATTTTTCAACAAACATAAGGGACTGACCAGAATAAAAATCCATGTGGTGTATCCCTGCATGATTATTAAGGCCACACTGCATTGGACTAGTTGCAAGCACAAGGAGCGGATTTTGCTGCCAAACTGCATATTAGCCTGTTTTGTGCCATGTGCCTGCACCCAGGCCAGTGTAGAGGCTTGGGGTGCAGGCACATTAGAAAGCTGATCGGATCATAGGAGCTGATTCTCAGGTGGTGTGGCAGTAGCCTTATACCCCATCTCTGAACACCAGCATAGTTTATCGACTCATATAATCTGAAGCAAAGGGCATCTCCGTCTCCTCTGCCTCAGATTCGGCATCACTATCATCTGAGGCTTCCTCCAAAACCGACCCCCTGCAAGCACCCAGTTTTAATATATTAGTAATGAGCCTGAGATCATGGGGATCCTGAGGAACATCAGACACATCCACAGCAGTTATATCTTCTTGTTTCTCTATGGGGGATGCCTCTTTTTTGAAGTTTGTCCACAGATCCTCTGGATTTCCTACAGACACAGTGTTCAAGCTGATTTTAAAGACCTTGGTGGTGTTGACCTTGGTGGGACCTGGGGAAGAGGTAACGGCCTGTGGCAGTTCTGAAGCTGAAGCACCACTCTGAGTGTGTTCCAACACCGGTTCCTTTGGAATTCCTTCCTCAGCAGAAAAGCTGCAGTCTTGCCCACTGGATTCAATGGAAGAGGAAAAAGTCAAGGGTGGTATAGCTGAGCTTTCTCCTCCACTGGAATCATTCTGAGCAGTGTCCAGAACCATATTCCTTACGGCATAACCTTGTCCGCACATTTCCTCATAACTAACATTGCACTCTTCCATCTCTGTATTACAGAGTGTCTCTACAGACACAATCTGTGCAGGGCAGACATATTCCGTACGTCCATCCATACTCACCGACGTCGGAAACGAATTCTAGATATTATATACAAAATGAAAGAAAAAAACTCAACTCAAACTTAGTGCAAGTATCAGTGTCAGCATTTGCTTTGTTTTACATTAAAGGGCAACTAAAGGCCAAAATACAACCAACACAACAGGGTAATACTATATATAGTATGGGCTTATTTGTCCCTTTATTTCTAGTAATTATTCTATTGTCTATTCTGTAGCATGCATTTATTACTGTTTTTCCAAGGATACCAGCCTGTCAGTCAGCTGTTATTCTCTGGAGGTGAAAAGCACAGGAAGCAGATCCTGCAACTGTAGGTTGGGTGTAAAGAACTTTCCCTGGTTGACAAATCTTAATATATGAACAGCAGGACTGATACTGCAATGACTCTATGTATCTGTAACCTTGTCATAAGTAGGGATGCCATTTTTTGCTAATGTCATACTGACCAGGTGTGCATCTTAGGGAGTGGGTTGTTGGTGGCTGATTGATGACACAATTTAGGGGTGGAGCAAGGTGTCATCAAGGCCTCATTAAAAAAACTTTGAAGGCAGATGTAAGGCAGGCAGGCAGCCAATCAGAGGCAGCTGGAAACAGAGGACCAGTTGTTGCATTGCTGGTAAATTTATAATAATGATTTAAATTTAGACAATTGGCTGAGCACTCTACTAATGCATTTTGAAGATTTACGCTACCCCATTATTGGGTGGTGCAGGAGACAAAATTCAGATTAAAACTATGATAAACAGTATCTCTCAATCTGCACATGGTAATTTTGTTTAAATTGTATATTTTTGTTTAATTATTTTGAGGTCACCCAGTTCGTTATATATTCATGAATTAATGCATATTTACAATGATCAATCAATTAAACAACTTATTAACTCAGCCAATAAATCACTAATAAGTTATAAAGTGCATGAGTTTTTTTCATAATCAAATAGACAACTTATTAACTTGGCCGATAAATCAATTACTAATAAGTTATAAAGTGCATTCTTTTTTTACATAATACACTTCACAGTTCATCAGCTTGCAATTAAAAGTTCATAATCAAATTCATAATTAAGTTAGCATTAATTAGCCTCATGTTCATTTTATTCCAGCCTGAAGACCAGTCTGAAGGCCAGTTAGGGGGAGATTTGGGGTGAGTGCTTATTTGTGTCCTGGGTACACATGGATCTATAGCAGGGTGACAGTTACCCCAATTTTTCTATATATCTGTAACCTTGTTATGAGCTAAGGGGGTCCAGCCTGAAGGACAGTTAGGGGGAGATTTGGATTAAGTGCTTATTTGTGCCCTGGGTACGCCTGGAACCATAGTAGGGTGACAAAACAACAACAGGTATAGAAACACATACCAAAGCTTTGGGGAATAAATTCCATCCCATGCAAATATACCCAGCTCTATCGAGTCCAATGAGTAAACACACTATTCCAATCGGTATTAGAATGCTAATGATAACTGCAATACTGATATATGGAGGATGGAAATCTGCAGAAAGAAACATAACAACACTTAGAGGGATATAATTATGTACAAGGTGGATTTGTGTGTTACTGGAGAGAAAAACTGTACAGCTCTAAAAAAGGTTTATGGAAGCAAAAAAAAAAAAAAAAGCATTGCAGAAGGATGGGTTCATTAAATCATTATTGAAAGGTAAAACATTTTTTTTCTCATTTTTCCTTCACAGTCCTCCAGTGACATGCCAATGGCAACATCAGACAAATGTTATTAAGCTATGACTCTTAGGGGGATTATAATATGTGTTGTAAGCACAAAAAAAGTTTGTAAAGTTAGCGATCACGTTTGCGTCCTTTTTGACTAGGGATGCACCGAATCCAGGATTCAGGCCTTTTTCAGCAGGTATAGTAGGGAGAGATGGTGCCTATAGTAACAGTGGGATAATAGTCTCTGGGAAGGGAGTGTGACTGTGGGATAGTAGGTATAGTAGGGAGAGATGGTGCCTATAGTAACAGTGGATAATAGTCTCTGGGAAGGGAGTGTGACTGTGGGATAACAGGTATAATAGGGAGAGATGGTGCCTATAGTAACAGTGGGATAATAGTCTCTGGGAAGGGAGTGTGACTGTGGGATAGCAGGTATAGTAGGGAGAGATGGTGCCTATAGTAACAGTGGGATAATAGTCTCTGGGAAGGGAGTGTGACTGTGGGATAGCAGGTATAGTAGGGAGAGATGGTGCCTATAGTAACAGTGGGATAATAGTCTCTGGGAAGGGAGTGTGACTGTGGGATAGCAGGTATAGTAGGGAGAGATGGTGCCTATAGTAACAGTGGGATAATAGTCTCTGGGAAGGGAGTGTGACTGTGGGATAGCAGGTATAGTAAGGAGAGATGGTGTCTATAGTAACAGTGGATAATAGTCTCTGGGAAGGGACTGTGGCTGTGGGATAGTAGGTATAGTAAGGAGAGATGGCTTTTTAGTTCTCCTTTAAAAGGTAACTACCCATTAAAGGAGAAGGAAAGGCTGAATTAACTTGGGGAGTGACAAAAGTTAGGCACCCCCAAGTGAATTTATTTGGCAGGCATGGATTTGCAGCGAATTTCCGCATTTCGCCGCCCGCAAACGTCTTTGTGAAATTTCACCATGGAAGATTTTGCGTCAAGATTACCATGCATTGAAATTGTTGTGCCCATTGATTTTAATGCATTTGGATAATAAAGTCACGCGTATAAAAATTGTCACATGTGTCAAAATTGTCGTGCTTCAAAATTATTTTGAAGCCCATTGACTTCAATGCATTTCACGAATTTTCGCTGTTTCACAAATTTTCTCGGGGTTTTGCGTTTTTTCCGCAAAGCAAAACGGGACAGATTCTCCCATCACTAGAGATTGTATTTACTTACCTGAAACCCGAGCCGGTGCTCCTATCAGCATAAAACTGCACTGGCCAGTGAGCACCACGGATCGTCACTTCCTTCTTCTTTATGTGGGTGCGCTTGTACAATAGATCAAAAAGCCGAACTTTAACAAAGCAGTTGGCTATTTTGTTCTACTGCACATGCGTCTGCCCCGGGAAATTTGAAGTAAGAAGAAGCCGGAAGCCGATCGATCCATGGTGCTCTCTGGAATAATCTCCAGAAAGGTGCAGTTTGTATCAGTCCAGGGTTTCAGGTAAGTATATACAATTACAGGCCTTTCCTTCTCCTTTAAAGTGAATTTTCTTTTTCATTTATTTTCAGGATTTCAAAGAGAGCTGAGAGAAGTCTCAGGTTGCAATGTCTTACCTTCAGCTTGGGTGGACGAAGTGGTTACACATTGCAAGGCGGATGGGATTTTCTTGCCCTTAGTATTCGAAGACACTAGTGAGACTTTAACAGAAACACAGTAGTTTGTGTTTGGAGGCAGTAAGCTTTCCACTAAAGTGTAGTTATCTTCATAGACCATCTGCTCATGATATGAGAGCTTCTAAAAAAGGAGAAGACAGACAGAAGGCAAGATGTCTTTACTTGTCATTGTGCAGGTACAAGGGGGGCCCAGTGAGGACCACGTTAATGAGCAGTTTCATTATTTATTGATAAAACGCTTTTGACTGGTCCTAAAATGAATTTGCTTTGGGGCTCAGCAAAGCTCACCATAGACGTTAAGATTTCTCTTTCCTTAACTACTAATTTTTGTGCGATCCTACAAATCCATCAAATTATTATGAGGATTTGTGGGCACAGAACAATCGTGCATCTAACGAATTTCGTCCGACATTGGCAGAAAATGTGAAATGTATCCATTGTCCAATTGTTTGCAGGGCCAAGCAGGCAGCTACCCACAGTTTTCCTGGCTTCAACTAGACAATATCGCTTGAAATTGTCTCTTTAGTTGATGGACAATTTGAACATTAAAACGATCGTTTCAAGATAAGCTTGGTCTTACAATAACGAAAGATCTTTTAAAAATTGTCTTTGGCCACCTTAAAGGGGAACTATTGTGAAAATGAAAATTTAATATAACCCTCAGCATACTCAAATAAGAAACTTTCTAAATACAATCAATTAAAAATGTTGTACCGTTTTTGAAATAATCACGCTTATCTTCACTAATCCTGTCTCAGCATCTGTTTTTGCTCATTCCGTCTTCATTCAGGAGTTGGGTGTCAGATGAATGATCCAATGTATCTTATAGGGGGGGGCTCCTTTTGCCTAGCAGATGTATTTGAGGTCACTCTATTAAAATCACCAGACATCATGTCTCTCTACATGCAGAATTTGTGCCAAAGGCAGTTATTTTGTTAGATTTTGTTTGTACTGGAATCAGTTATTTGAGTGAGCACTAATACATCTGCTAGGAAAGGGAGCCCCCCTATAAGATATATTGGATCACTCATCTGACACCCAACTGCTGCATTAAGACAGAATAAAGAGAAACCGATGCTGAGAGAGAAGTAGTGAATATAAACTTGATTATTTCAGAAACAATGCAGAATTTTTAACTGATTGTATTTCGAAAGTTTCATATTTCAGTATGAGGAATATTCGATTTTTATTTTCCTTCAAGATCCTAAAATGATAGATTCAGTGTATTTCTAGTTTGATCCAGGAGGAACAGACTACGCTTACTGATTGTAAAGAGTTTATGAAAGCACATTAGGGCTATGGAAAATGCTAAATAGGTCACAGCCAGCCATGAAGGTTAACCACTGATTAGCTTTCATGGATAAAGTGATATAAAACTTACATTGTTGTCCTGCCATCGATCAATGCCATAGGTTATTAACGGGTAGATGTCATTGTGCAGCATAGAATGAGTTCCATTAAAGTAGGATATGGGAGGGCGAATATTAATGGTCACATTGCAGCCTTGGGCAGACAGATCAACTAGTGGAGGACCCAGGTCAGCTACAGAGGAACACAGCAAAGATTACTGACACAAAATGATTCTCAATTTTTAAATTGCTTGTTCAAGCCTTTGAGATAACTTTTAGTATGCTGCCCAGACTCTTTTGCAATAGGCTTTCGTTTTTTATTATTTGTAGTTTTTGAGTTATTTAGCTTTTTATCCAGCAGCTCTCTCCAGTTTGCAGTTTTAGCAATCTGGTGACTAGTGTCCAAATTTTCCTAGCAACCATACATTGATTTGAATAAGAGGCTGGAATATAAATAGGAGAGGGTCTGAATAGAAAAACGAGTAATATCAACTAGCAATAACAATAATTTTGTAGCATTTGTTTTTTAGATGGGGTCAGTGACCCCTATTTGAAAGGTGGAAAGAGTCAGAGGAACTATTGAAAAAATGAAGACCAATTGAAAAGTTGCTTAGAATTAGGATACAGGGAACTCTGAGTATCACTCATGTATTACAAGGGATAATGTACCCCCTACTGTAAATGATAAGGATATCAGAAGTCACTGAGGGGTTCTGTGACCATATAAAGGCACAAGGCTGCAGACTGAGTTATACAGGGAACTCTGAGTATCACTCATGTATTATAAGGGATAATGTACCCCCTATTGTAAATGATAAGGATATTAGAAGTCACTGAGGGGTTCTGTGACCATATAAAGGCACAAGGCTGCAGGCTGAGCTATACAGGGAACTCTAAGTATGACTCATGTTTTATAAGGGATAATGTACCCCCTAATGTAAATGATAAGGATATTAGAAGTCACTGAGGGGTTCTGTGACCATATAAAGGCACAAGGCTGCAGGCTGAATTATACAGGGAACTCTGAGTATGACTCATGTTTTATAAGGGATAATGTTCCCCCTAATGTAAATGATAAGGATATTAGAAGTCACTGAGGGGTTCTGTGACCATATAAAGGCATAAGGCTGCGTTATACAGGGAACTATGAGTATCACTCGTGTATTATAAGGGATAATGTACCCCCTACTGTAAATGATAAGGATATTAGAAGTCACTGAGGGGTTATGTGACCATATAAAGGCACAAGGCTGCAGGCTGAGCTATACAGGGAACTCTGAGTATCACTCATGTATTATAAGGGATAATATACCCCTACTATAAATGATAAGGATCTTAGAAGTCATTTAAGGGTTCTGTGACCATATAAAGGCACAAGGCTGCAGGCTGAGTTATACAGTAAATTATAAGGATATTAGAAGTCAATGAGGAACAGTAACATCAAAAAATTAAAGTGTTTTAAAGTAATGAAAATATAATGCAGTGTTGCCCTGCACTGGTAAAACTGCTGTGTTTGCTTCAGAAACACTACTATAGTTTATATAAATAAGCAGCTGCGTAGCAATGGGGGCAGCCATTCAAAGGAGAAAAGGCTCAGGTTACACAGCAGATAAGCTCTGTAAAACATAATGGTGTTATCTGTTATCCACTATTAAACCTGTGCCATATAGCCTTTTTTAATTCCTGCCACTGCTACGCAACAGCTTGTTTACATGAACTATAGTAGTGTTTCTGAAGCAAACACATCAGTTTTACCAGTGCAGGGCAACAAAACATACAACATTTACATTACTTTAAAGCACTGTCATTTTGTTGGTGTTACTGTTCCTTTAAGTAAAGGCACAAGACTGCAGACTTAAGGTACAGGTCATGGAAGCTACACCAAAAACAGCTAGGGACCACTGGGAAGCCACATAAGATGACAACATTTTCAGAAATATACAATGGGCCAGTACGTGTTTGGGGGTCAAAAGCAGCCCCCCAGAAAATAACAGTTTTTCTTTAAGTTTAATGTGCAATGAAATATGGAGGGAAGTCCAATATGTAGATATTGATGGAACAATATGCCACAAAATGAAATGACAACTATAAAGCCTACAAGGAACAATACTTACTATGACATTTTGGGCAGAATGTTGCTGAGGTCGTTGCATTTGAAGTCTCGTTAGGAGTGAAACTGATGACTTGCACATTGTACTCCCCTTTAAGGTCTGTGAAATAATCCGTCAGATCACAGCGCTGTTCGGTAATATCGGTACAAGTGGAAACATGAGTCCAGCGGCGGCGAAAGGGAAAACTGAGAACAAGACGTTAACAATATCATTGCCAATATACAGTGTGATATGCAATGCAAACTGATCGGCACAAGTTGGAATCTTCATGAGACTGTGAGCAATTCATAGGGGGGAATTCACAAAGGTGGTGATATTGAGACAAAATAAAAGTGGAGATAAAAATGTCGGATTTCACTCAAAATTCACGAACCTCTATCTCCACTTTTGTGAATTTGTCTTTTAAACAGACCGTTTTCAGATTTTGTCTTTCTCACAGCATTTCACAACACTTTTTTCGGAATTTGTCTTTAGTTCTTACTACACCTGTCTGTCATCCATCAAATTGGAATTTCCAGGGAGGGGTTTATTTTACCCAGGAAAATTATACATCCTTTTTTCAGGATAACCTGGGATTTCTAAATCTGCCTACATATTTGTGTAATTCCACTTCTGGGACAAGATATAAGGGTCTAAATACAAAGAATGTTATTTTGCACAATATAGGGATTTGTATCAGAAATATGTTTTCTTGTCTTAAGTCAAGTGTCTCAGTGATGCTAAAACTAAAACATTGGATGGAAAGCTTTACCTTTCCTTTAGATTTATATGCTATAGTCACTCAAATTGCTAATATTGCTCATTCATTAAGAAACTTTTTAAAAAATTGTAGAAGGGTAAGGGCACACGGGGAGATTTCGGGGAGATATAGTCGCCCGGCGACTAATCACCTCTTCTTCTGGGCGACAATCCCCCCGTTCTGCCTTCCCCTAGCTTCCCGTCTTCTATAATGAGAAATCGCCAGCGGGATGGCACTCGCGGTGCTTCGTTTTCCAAAGTCACCCGAAGTTGCAATTTCTCATTATAGCCGGCGGGAAGGTCGGGGAGATTGTCGCTCAGAAGAAGAGGTGATTTGTCGCGGAGGCGAATTTGCTTGTGTTTCCTTAACCTTAAATACACTTTTTTAAATGTAATCAGTTTACTTGTTTTGTTAATGAGGCTTTTACACCTATAGGGTTAGACAGAAACTTGTGCCCTGACTATAAAATGCTAATCCCTATTAATATGATAATAATTCCCCAATGGGGCACCTACAAGAGGTGTGAAGTGAAGATTGGTTGAACCAAAGCAGAGCAGATTAGTTTAGAATTGATCTGACACATGGGGAACAGTTAAGGTGGTCATACACGGAGAGATCCGCTCATTTGGCAATGTTGCCAAACGAGCGGATCTCTCCCCGATATGCCCACCTTGAGATTGGGCAATATCGGGCTGATCCGATCGTTGGGCCGATGGCTAACGGGTAGCTGGATCACGGGACCGCATCAACGAACAGATGCGGCCGCGATCCGACAAGATTTTTAGTCCCGTCCGATTGACATCTGGCCGACTTTCGGGCAGATATCAATCGGGGAAGCCCGGCTCGGTCTGTCGGCAGCTTTTATCGGCCCGTGTATGGCCACATTTACACTGAGCTTTACTCCATTTTTAAAATGTCGGGAGAAAATGCTGTTTAAAATGTCGTTTAAAATGTTGTTTGAAAGACAAATTCATAAAAGCATCCATAAACTGTATTTCTTTCACAAAAAAATGAAAGGGGCGGTTGAATTGGAATTTAGGCAGATTTCTGTTTGTGAATATGGAGAAAGTATTTTACACCCGTTTACCACCACTTTTACTGCAAAAACGGGTTCTCTCCACTTTTGTGAATTCCCGCCATAGGGGCAAATTCACTAAGATTCGTAGTTGCGCCAGGCGTAACTTTGCCGCACTTCGCCACACTTCGCCAGGCGTAGTTTCGCCAGCGCTCCGCAAATTCACTAAAATCCGAAGTTGCGCTCAGGGGTAGCGTAAGGTTGCGAAGTTAAGCTAGCGAGGGTTAATTTGCATACGGCGTCAAATTCAAATTTCAATGGAGGAATACGTACAATCACTACAAATACCTGGGAAACCTTCAAAACATCAAATAAAATTTTTTTTTTTGCCCTACACATGTGCCCACTGTATAGTTAAGTTGCCATGAGTCAGGAAATGTAGGGGGGAAGGAGGGGAGCCCCAAAATTTTTTTCGATCTTTTTCAGCCTATCACCCATAATATAGAAAAAATCGCCAGCGTTTTTCGGGACTTAGAAAAAAATTTGAACTTTTTTTGAAGCAATCCCTATATACTCTATTGCGCTTCGCCTGGTCTGAGGTGGCGAAGGAAGTCTAGCGTAAAAGGTAGCGTTCAGTACAATGCGAGCATAGTTACGTCCGTTGCGCAAATTCGCCAGGCGTAAGGGTGCGAAGTAACACTAGCAAATTTACGCCAGCGTTCTGAATTTGCGAAGTAACGAAAATGACCAACGCTAGCGAATTGACGCTAGCGTTAGGCGCTTCGGCACATAGCGAATTTGCCCCATAGTCTCTCTTATCTATGTATTTTATACAAGTGACTATTTTGTCAATAAGCATCCAAATAATTTGACACGCAACCATTTTGTTTCGATGCTGCAGATCTTTCGCCGACTAATTTTCGCCGCAGCTGAATTTGTTAGCTGTCAGCAAAATGTGGAAATTCACGACTAATTCGTGCCTGCCAAATTTATTCTCCCATCGCTACCGGGCTGCAGCCCATTCAGTTGTTTAACAAAAACTGTCAGCACTCCAGCTGTCAGGGGTACAGTGAGTTGCAAACACTAAACTGAAGGCGCATGAGTCGGATTCTATTCTGGATAGAAACACTATGTGGAAATACTGTACAGTGAGTTGCAACTTGACAAGGGCTGTTGTTGAACATCTGTGGACATAAAAAAAGTATAAAGTTGGACCCACCTCCATTTGTTATATTGTACCCTGTAGCGGATTAAAGAGTTATTGTTGTTATCCTTCCATGTCAGTATGTGCTGAAAATTAGCAGAATGGATCGTGACATTCTCCGGACTCCGCAGCACAGCCAGAACTGCAAAATAAAAATGCTGTATTGATAGGCATGTCTGATTTGCAATTGGTTTTAATTTGTGTTTTTTGAGTTATTTAGCTTTTTATACAGCAGCTCTCCGGTTTGCAATTTCAGAAATCTGATTGCTAGGGTCCAAGTTATCCTAGCAACCATGCATTGAATTGAATAAGAAACTGGAATATGAATAGGAGAGGCCTGAATAGAAAGATGAGTAATAAAACGTAGCAATAAGGATACATTTGTAGCCTTACAGAGCATTTGTTTTTTTAGATGGGGACCCCCATTTGAAGGATGGAAAGTGTGAGAATTAGAAGGCAAATAATTATACAGTATAAAAAAGAAAAAATGAAGGCCAACTGCAAAGTTGCTTAGCATTTGTCATTCTGTAACATACTAAAAATGAACTTAAAGGTGAACTACCCCTTTAAAATGAGCTTTAATCTCAATATATAGAATAGGTCAATTTATCAATGTTTTGGGGACAAAATAGAATTTGGTGTGGGGCCTAATTACATCTAATAACACCACTGATCTGCAATGTTAGACTGAGGCACCTGAGGCCCAACAAAAACCCTAATCTCAAGGCCCCCAGTATACTCACATAAACCCACATGCTTTGAACATAGTTTTTAATAAGCAGTGGCATAATGGCACTTGTGCATAGAACGCGTAAGGCTATTTATTAGCTAATTATTATTAACATGTATTTTTAGAGCGCCAACATATTCCACAGAGCAGTAAAATAAATGTATATATAAGAACATACAGAATTATAAACATAGCATCCAGTAACCAATACAAAAGGGGAAGCGGGTCCTACCCAAAAGAACTTACAATCTAAAAAGCTTATTTTTTTGCAGTAAACTTTTCCTTAATATATATATATATATGAAAATTGTCGCGCGTCAAAATAATTTGGAGGCCCACTGACTTTAATGCATTTGGACAAAATAGTCGTGCGTATAAAAATGATTGCTCGCGTCAAAATTATTTTGACGCCCATTGACTTCAATGCGCCAGAACAGTTGTGCCCATAAAATTTTCGATCTAAAAAATACTTCAACTATCGAAGTATCAAATTCGATGGTCGAATTTCGAAGTTTTTAAACTTCGAAATTCGACCCTTAGTAAATGTGCCCCTTACACTTAAATATGGTAAATTGTAAATCCAGTGTATGTGTACATACAGTATACACACACGTTATTACATAGTGCACATTGTGGTCAAAGGTGCTTTTTCTATTTCATTATCCACAGTCCTACGCATTCCCTGTCATATCTGAGTAAACTGTGGTACAAACTGTCTGACTGCATATACAATGTTATTTGAGGGGGACTCTTGGGACTGTCCCTTTTATATTATTCTTGCAGTGACAAAGGAAACTTTATTCACACCGTTTGTTAAGTGTTAATTAAATCTGAAATCTGAAAGTGGTCAAAATGTTTTCTCAGATCTGAAACTGGTGTAGGCCAACAGCTCTACCCAGAAAAAAACACATTCTGAAACCATTACTTACAATACATGAACATGCAGTGGTGTTATTTATTAGTAGGAATTGGGGTGCACTGAACATTATGTTAGTCACTTAAGCTGGCCACAGACGCAAAGATCCGATCGTACGAATTGGACTTCCCCATCTCCCCACCTGCCACTAACCATTCAGATCAAATAAAGTAGTAAAAGAACAGATCAGCCGATGTTCTGCCCCTGACAGCAATCGTACGAAAGTTATGTCTGACAAAAGCTAGTGACAGTCTCCCTCTGAAAATCGTACGATCGGCAATACACGCAGAGATATTATCGGCAGGCGACAGAAATCTTTTAACCTGTCCGATCGACCAAACGACCTCCGCCGGACATAAAATGTCGGGACTCTCCACACACGGTCTGAAAATCGTACGAATCCTCGAATCGTACGATCAGATCTTTGCGTCTATGGCCAGCTTAAGTTAATCTTTTACTCTAGGTTCCCCAAATAACACCTACCTGAAGAGCTAAGATGGCAGATCAGCAGCAGAAGACACAGCCCTGCCATGGTGCCTGAATCACAGTCAATGAGATATCTTCATTGTCTCCTTTTCTCCAGTCCTGTTGAAGGAAATACAAACCGTGCCTATAAAATTGTGCAACAAAGAAGCAGCCATTTCCCACAGAGCAACTAACGTCTCAGAGACACCTACAATTAAATGTTCTCAGGGGTTCATTTAGGAGCTATACTAAACACGGAAGTTCAAACCCAGATAGCAGACTGCTTAGTAGCTATCTCTTCCTGGATGAACCAACGCCACCTCAAGCTCAACTTGGCCAAGACTGAGCTCATGGTCTTTCCACCCAAGCTGAGCCCTTCTCTTCCTTTCACCATTACTATTGATGGCATAACCATTAACCAGGTTAACTCAGCAAGCTGCTTGGGGGTCATCTTTGACCAGTCCAACTCCTTCTCTAATCATATAAATAATACTGCCAAAACCTGTCATTTCTTCCTCTGTAATATTGCAAAGATACCCTGTTTCTTTCACAAACCACAGCCAAAAGACTAATCCATGCCCTTATCTTATCTGGTCTTACCTGGTCTTCCTGACTCACATCTCTCTCCCCTCCAATCAATCTTAAACTCTGCTACCGGGATGCTTCTGCTCTCTCCTAAGAGGAAACCTGTTCAACCCCAACTAAAATCCTAAGCGTTGCTGCCTGTTAAGCAAAGGATAGCATATAAAACCCTTCTACTAAGATTCAAAGCCCTTCACTCCTCTGCTCCTCACTACATTTCTTCTCTTGTCTCGCTATGTGTTCCAAGTCGTCTTCTCCGCTCTTCTCAGAGCCACCTTCTCTTCACACCATCCACATCCACTGCCACATCTCGTCTCAAACCGTTCTATCTTGCTGCTCCTTACCTCTGGAATTCCATTCCCGAATTCCTCCGTAAGGAACCCTCTCTTAATCTCTTTAATAGAAAACTAAGAGCCCAACTTTTGGAGCACTAGAACATTAGCCTAGTTCTGTGTCTACTGACTATGCCTTATCTTTTTCATCTCCAATTTGTGCCTGTATGTTAGCCTCCCATCCACTTAGACTGTAAGCTCTATGGGGCAGGGACCTCCTTCCCACTATGTCTCTTACCACATAGCACTTAAGCTCCTTGTCCTGATGTGATTCTGAATATACAGTATTTATAATGTGATTTGTCTTCCCTCTTTATACTTTTTACATATATGTTGTACTTTTATGCACTGTACAGCGCTGTGGCTCCTTAACAGCTCTTTACAAATAAAGTTCTACATACATACATACATACATACATACATACAAGTGTCTCATCAAGATGGTAAAAAAAAATTATACAAAACATTTGTATCACCAAGTCACAAATCAAATATGGTTATAAGAAGCAATTGTCTATGGATGGACACATATTGGGCACTTGCTAAATATGGATGCCATTCAACAGTGGCAGACAGAAGGCACCTAGAGCTGGCCATAAATTAACTGATTTTGTTTCAATGTCGCTCTCAGTGGCCTCAAAGCAGGTGCTTATTATTGAATTCCAGGCTTGGAGGCAAGTTGTGGTTGCATTAAAACCCAGTCTACTGCCAAACAGAGTCTCCTGTAGGCTGCCTGTCCACATAGGGGTTACCAAATAGCCAATCACAGTCCTAATTTGGCACCCCCGGGGATTTGTTTGTATTGCTCCCCAACTTTTTACATTTGAATGTGGCTTCATTTCACTGCTATATCCCGATTGTTTGGAAGGTTGGCTTGAACATTTGGAACAATGGAAAGAGGGCCATATATTTGTTGACCCCCCTGCTGCTCAATTGAGCAACAAGTGGCACAGATTAGCCCAATGTTTGACCACTTTAGCTGGGGCCTGTATTAATAATATATCAGCAATGTATTAACCAGTAAGCAATGTAGGCTCAACATTTCTTGCCCTACATAAAATACATTATAGAAATGGAGCACAAGCCTCAAATCATAATCAACACATATTTAGAAGGTTACCTATATTTTATTATTTTTTAAATTGTGCAGAACTATAGGTTCCCTGCAGGATGCTCACAGAGTGATTGGTCTAAGTTGGAAAACTGGGCAGCAAACTGGAAAACTAGTCTCTTAAAAGCATAGCGACTAGTAACCAATACAGAAGGCAAAGAGGGCTCTGCCCTAAATAGCCTACAATCTAATAGAGGTTGAGACAAAAGGTGTGGGAATAGGCAAGATCAGAAGTAATAAAGGTGAGAGATGTAGCATATTGTATTGTATTTAGTTGCTAAACTGAATGAGGGAAGGCTTCTCTATATAAATGTGTTTTAAGAGATCTTTTGAAAGTGAACAGGTTGGGACAAAGTCGGACAGACCGTGGGAGAGAATTCCAGAGAACGAGTGCAGCCCTTACAAAGTCTTAAATACTGACTGATAGTTGCCCCATGTTGTACATGAATTTCTTACAGGTTCAAAGTCTCACAAAAGAGCTGGGCTATTCTATACAGTGATCTTTTAGAAGATATATAACAGTCAGCATATCTTAGTAACACTCTCTCGCTATATACAGTATATATATATTAGGGATGCGCCGAATCCACTGTTTTGGATTCGGCCGAACCCCTGAATCCTTCGCAAAGGATTTGGCCGAATACCGAACCCTAATTGCATATGCCAATTAGGGGTGGGAAGCAGAAAACATTTTTACTTCCTTGTTTTCTGACAAAAAGTCACACAATTTCCCTCCCCACCCCTAATTTGCATGTGCAAATTAGGATTCGGTTCAGCCAGGCAGAAGGATTCGGAAGAATCCTGCTGAAAAAGGCCGAATCCTGGCAGAATTCCGAACCGAATTCTGGATTCCGTGCATCCCTAATAGATATCCAGTAGCACTATATATAGTCAATAGTACAATATAATTATACATGCAATACATACCCAGAAGAGCCCATAAATGCACCCAGTTATAGTACTCTGCAGTCAGGCTTACCAGCCAAGTACCAACCTGATCTCTGGATCTCCCTCCTCCCAGCACTGACTCTGGCAGTCAACTATACTTTAACTGTATGGAATTTTTCCCTGCTAACCCCACTCCCATTCTTTGTCGTCATTGATTAGCAAGTGCAGATAAAGAACTTACCTGAAGTTAAGATAATGGTGAGATATGGAAATGATCTCTTCTGATTTATGTGTTTTTCTGAGTTACGCAATGAAGGGCCCACTAACTAATTCTCCAACAGCAAATAGTGGTTTGAAGCTAAAATGTCTGTAAGCAGCATAAAGGTGATGGTGATAAAACTTGACACCTTCATGGTTGTTCATTTCCTGTGGTATTTCTTCTCATCTACTATCCACAGATTCTATGTAATTATACTAAAAACAAGACAATTTAGATACGATTATTGTACATTATATGCGCTGCCAAAGGCTCTGCTCTTTACTCACTACCTGTTTATAGAACCTAATTAGAAGGGGAAGCTTTATTGGTTGGTCAGTGTAATATAATATATTTCATTATACTCTTACAGGAAACATATTCTTCTGTTCATTATTATGCAGCTGTGTTTTCCTATCGTTAGTCACAAGATTTGAATCAAATGAATAAAAATTTAAAGAACAGGAAAGATGCACAGGCCCAGATTTGTGGAAAGGCCGCCTAGGGCAGCAGGATTTTAGGGGGGTGGCATGCTGCCCAACCACAGCCCCATTGGTTCAAAAACACTGGGGATGCGCTGGAGATACAATCATTTTTTATATTTCCCGTGCGACAATCCCCATTGCTCCTGTCCAGATGATGAAAATTTTCATGAGGGACGCCCACTATGTAAATCCGGGCCTGAAGATGCACTTAATCGTTTTAAGGTGGCCATACATACAGAGTTCTCGCCAAATGAGTGGATCTCTCCCCGATATGCCCACCTTGAGGTTGGTGAAATCGGGCTGATCCGATAGTGGGCCCTGTTTGAGATGGAGCGATATGGGGCTGATCGATTAGTAGGACCTAGGGCCTAATGATCGGATCACACGAGGAGAATATGGACTGTCAGATCGAGGACTTCATCAACGAACCAATGCGGTCCTCGATCTGACGGGATTTTTAAACCTGCCCGATGGACATCTGCCTGACTGTCCTCCAAATATAGATCAGAAAAGCCTGTCATAGGGCCCCACACACTGCCCAATAAGCTGCCTACTTAGTCTGTCGGCAGCTTATATTAGCCCGTGTATGAGGACCTTAAAGGAAAACTATACCCCCAAAATGAATACTTAAGCAACAGATAGTTTATATCATATTAAGTGGCATATTAAAGAATCTTACCAAACTGGAATATATATTTAAGTAAATATTTAAGTAAATATTACCTACATCTCTTGCCTTGAACCACCATCTTTTAGCCAGTTCTCTATCTAGGTACAAATACTATGTTCCAGGCCAACATTCCTTAATTTAATCAGTAACCTTCTGTGTGTTCCCACAGACCAGCAGCTGTAGATAAGATACCCCCTACTGTGAATATAGTAGACCTCACATTTTATATTTTTCAAGGGACAAGAACAAAATATTATGTAAAATTTGAATAAATGTAAAATCGGAAATGTTTTATGCATGATATATTGGTGAGTCCATGCAAAACAAGTGTAAAATGCGGGAAAGCTTAAAATCAGGGGATGTAAAATTGAGTTTATACAGTATTATTGTCATTGCTCATCTATTTTGTTGGGGACACATTGTGCCAGAATGGAAGATCTAAATCAACAGGTAAATTTGTTTATTTGTCAGAGAAAGCGTGAGACAGGCTTTGTAGCATGAACAGAGCAGGTCAGACCTTCAGTCTGGGTTTTGTACACCCCTTTGTATGAGATGAAGATACCTCCTCTGGTAACTTGTTTAAACCAGCAATATGGCCCCCATCACATGTAGAATAGAAGTGGAAAGCAAGGTGGGTTGAGGGAGCAGCACAGACCTAAAGAAAAATCCCTTGGTTGACGAGTTTGTAGAACTGCCAGTAAAAATTCCATCAATAGCAATGTATTTGCATGTATAATATGCAACAAGGCTCAGGATGTGGTGATTCTGTTCTCAGAACCAGGGGTTCACGGTGGCTTTTTCTGAAGTGTCGGGCTATTGGCTGTCACACTAGGCAAAAAAAATATTAATTACTAATGGCAAACATCTATTTACCTCAACCAAAGGGAAATGTTGTAGGCGCTAGTCATTTTGAGCTCAACTTTCTATTGTGTGGCTTTCCACTGAGAAAGAAATGTGAGCAAGTAAATAAGCACAGGATGCCCAGCCATGTCCCGGTACTGATCCTTTATCAGATACATCACATGTGCATTGTAATAAAATAACACACAGAAAAAATCTGGGCCAAATGGGGAAAGTAATGATAATGGGTGATTTTAATTACCCAGATATTGACTGGAGCAACAGTACTGCCAGATCAGTTAATGGGAACAAGTTTATAAACATGTTGCATGATGACATTTATATGACACAGGTTGTTGAAAAGCCAACCAGACACCATGCTATACTGGATCTAGTGCAAGTAATTGAACCCCTGAGTAATAGTGACTATACTGTGATTTAATGTCTGGGGCAAAAAACAAATATACACTGGGGCAACAGAAACCAGGAATTTTAGAAAAGCAAATTTTAGCTCCATAAAGGAATTGTTCAGTATAAAAATAAAAACTGGGTAAATAGACAAAATGAAAAATGTTTCTAATATAGTTAGTTAGGCAAAAATGTAATGTATAAAGGCTGGAGTGACTGGATGTCTAACATAATAGCCAGAACACTACTTCCTGCTTTGCAGCTCTCTTGGTTTACACTGATTGGTTACCAGTCAGTTACCAATCAGTGACTTGAGGGGGGGGCACATTGGTCATAACTGTTGCTTTTGAATCTGAGCTGAATGCTGAGGATCAATTGCAAACTCACTGAACAGTTATGTCCCATGTGGCCCCCCTTATAGTCGCTGACTAACTCAGAGTTAGAGAGAATTGAGATTCCACTTAATCACAGGAATTGTGTATTTTCCCGTGATGAATCCATGTGTCATTGTCATAAAGTTTCAGTTTTCACTGTATCTGTTGAGCAGTGCAGGTTGGGGGTCATGCAGGCTGCACCAAAACCTGCAGCATCCTTTTTTAAAGGTACATTACTGCCCTGACCCTTTTTGTGGCATCAGAGTCAGGCATGAGTGTATAAATAGACGTGCCTTAAAGGGGTTGTTCACCTTTCAATAAACTTTTAGTATGATGTAGAGAGTGTTATTCTGAGACAACTTGCACTTGATTTTTTATTTTTTATCATTTGTGTTTTTTTAATTATTTAGCTTTTTATTCAGCAGCTCTCCAGTTTGCAATTTCAGCAATCTAGTTGCTAGGGTTCAAACTACCCTAGCAACCATATATTGATTTGCATAAGAGACTGCGATATGAATAAAAGAGGGCCTGGATAGAAAGATGAGTAATAAAATAATAATATGTAGCCTTACAGAGCATTTGTTTTTAACGCTGCGCAATATGCTAGCACTCTAAAAATACATGTTAGTAATAAATAATAATAATAGATGGGTCAGTGACCCCCATTTGAAAGGTGGGAAGAACTAGAAGAAAAAGGCAAATAGTTCAAAAACTATATAAAAAAAAAAATAACGAAGACCAATGGAAAAGTTGCTTAGAATTGGCCATTCTATAACATACCAAAAGTTAACTTAAAGGACCAGTAACAACACATTTTAAAAAAATTATACATTGAAAAAAAAACACCAAGACAAATGAAACTTTAAAATTGCAAAGTCTTTATTACGAAATAACTTACCGAAACTCCGCTTGCGCTCCACTTTAAAAAAGGCTATCGCAATCCATCATGAGGCGCTCGATTTCTCCTCGCTGCCTTCCTGGAGGAGAAATCGAGCTCCGCACGATGGATCGTCACCCTGTTGCCTTTTCTGAAGAGGAGCAGAAGCGGAGTTTCGCAAAGATATTTCTTAATAAAGGTTTTGCGATTTTAAAGTATAATTTGTCTTGGTTTTATTTTTCAATTCTATACTAACGAATTTTTAAGAATTTTTTTTTGTTGTTACTGGTCCTTTAAAGGTGAACCACCCCTTTAATGAGCCAGGTTGGATTGGGAGTAGACGGTTAGGGTTGGTTGTGGGTTAACTTTTAGTCAGAAGTATGCATATCCAAAGCAGAGGAGTAACTAAAGTCTAATATAAAGTAGTGCATATGTCTAGTAAATATATTTTATTTGATTTTACATAAACAAGAAAAATTAATATGACAGCATAAATAGTAGTGCATATGAAACTGAAACATCCTACTAACCTCTCTTTGTTTCATGCTGTCTTCTTGTAACAGTGTCCACTTACCCTGGTGGTCTAGCGGTGCAAGGGGGTCGGCTGGGAAGCCAGCCGCCTCCTCGGCGGGGACCAGGTCCGGACTGGGAATAAAAATAGGCCCTGGCATTCCAAGTACACAGAGGCCCAAGCAGCCTCCCACCAGCCCAATAAATAGTGACTGTCTATGGGAACTTACAATAGCCCCTCTGGCATTTGCCAGAACCCACAGATTGCCAGTCCGGGCCTGGCGGGGACGCTCCTCTGTAGATGTGGGGCCTTAGGGCGCGCGCCGCACGTCTCCTTCTTTTATAGGAAGTTCAAATGGATTTAAAGGGACATTTTGTATTTTCTAGTTGCCCGTTATAGGTTCATTCCTAGTGAGTTCCTGGTGCCTATCTGAGTTTATTCCTGTCTGATTCTGATACCTGTTGTGACCCCTGCCTGTTTTGTGATGATTCTGAGTTGACTTCCGAAATCCTAACCCTGCCTGGTAACCGTCTCTTCTATCCGTAACCCTCCTGATTGATCTCCTGGTTTGACCCTTGCCTGTTTGACTCCGCTTGTACTCTGCCTGCCCCGACATGGCCTGATTTGACTTCGCTTTCTGTCTACGCCTTGTACTGCGTCCTTCTGCCCAAAGACTTTGCCTTACCGTCGTGCCCCTTTGCTCGTTCAGAACCCTTCGCTTTGCACCTCTCTTAATAAGACCTGGTGGCATCCGATTAGCTGAGGGCTCCTCCCGAGGTGAAACGCGGCTGTTAAAGGCGGAAGCAAGAGCCAAGAACAGGGTGCTTTGCATCGGTTCTGAATTTAGGGTGCCAACCGTGACACTTCTTTTCTTATCCTTTTCTTTCCCTACATCTTTCTTTGAGCTTTCTGTTATTCTTTCCTGTTCTCGCACTTCGGCATCCTCCGATTAAAGCCACAGAACACTTTCAGCAGAAACTGGAGAGAGACTGCTCTCTTGTTAAAATACAACACGTAGTGAGAGAGAAGTTTCAGCAAGTGACATATCCTGTTGTCCGGTCTCGCTGCGTGTTTGAGCAAGACAAGCATGCAGTCTTTCCAGTTGCTGTTAAGAGTATTCTCTTACATTAAGTTGCTTAGAATTGGCCATTCTATAACATACCAAAAGTTAACTTAAAGGACCAGTAACAACACATTTTAAAAAAATTATACATTGAAAAAAAAAACACCTAGACAAATTAAACTTTAAAATTGCAAAGTCTTTATTACGAAATAACTTACCGAAACTCCGCTTGCGCTCCACTTCAAAAAAAGGCTATTGCGATCCATCATGAGGCGCTCGATTTCTCCTCCCTGCCTTCCTGGAGGAGAAATCGAGCTCCGCACGATGGATCGTCACCCTGTTGCCTTTTCTGAAGCGGAGTTTCACAAAGTTATTTCTTAATAAAGGTTTTGCGATTTTAAAGTATAAAAAGTCCTTATTGTGTACATTAGGCACAATAAGGACAGGCCTTTCATACAGTGCGGCTTCAATCTAATGCTTTTTATCATTTTGGTACAATCAGGGAGAGCTTTGTAGGTGCAGCATTAATTCCTTATTTATTGATCAGATTCTGAACAGGTGGCAGGTCCCTCAGTACTGATATGAAGAAAAAAAACCCCAAGACAATAATACCAGTAATTATTATTATTATTTAGAATAAGATAATTCCATAGACCCTGAAACAAAACTTATTACATTTTTAAATGAATTAAACACCAATGATTTCAACTTAAAATTGAACAGCAGCTACAGTACAGAAAATGTATATTTCTTGGATCTTTCAAATTTTATTAAAGGGGAAATATTGTGAAAATTACATTTAATATTAGTTTCAACATACTGAAATAGGAAACTTTCTAAATATAATCAATTAAATATTCTGCATTGCTTCTGAAATAATCAAGTTTATCTTCACTATTCCTCTCTCAGCATCTGTTTCTCCTCATTCTGTCTTCATGCAGGAGTTGGGTGTCAGATGAATGATCCAATATATCTTATAGGGGGGCTCCTTTTGCCTTGAAGATGTATCAGAGCTCACTCTATTAAACTCACCAGACATCATGTCTCTCTACATGCAGAATTTGCGCAAAAGGCAGTTGTTTTGTTAGATTTTGTTTGTACTGGAATCAGTTATTTGAGTGAGCTCTAATACATCTGCTAGGAAAGGAGCCCCCCTTATAAGATATATTGGATCTAACTGTCAATGAATATCTGACATCCAACTGCTGCATGAAGACAGAATGAAGAGAAACAGATGCTGAGAGAGGAATAGTGAAGATGAATATTCCCTTCAGCCAATTCAATAGAATTAAGAGAAATTTTTTATAATTAACCATTTACCCTATTTATAATATGTCTAACACATTTTGTAATTAATGCTATTAACTACCTTGTAATTTATGCTAATTTATTTTAATTGCCCCACTACCGGTTAAAAGAGACCGAACTGTAGTATGGGTATTGCCCCTTAGGAAGTATATACATATATGAAACACGTTGGGCTGTTTTATTAATCAGAATAAAAGTTTCTAATAATAATTGAACAAAGAAGGAGTGCTTCTTACATATGACCAATTTTTAAGATCTCACACAAAACCAAACCAAAATCAAGCAAAAAGTTTGCAGAGTTTGGAGGACGCGAGGATTACCAGCAAACAGACCAGACACGCTATGGAAAAACAGACTGAAAAGGAGAAAGGCACTTCGGCACCCCAGAGAGCAACGCCGGAGGCACTGCTTCGGAGAGACCAAGTTATGCATCTTGCGATTTCCAGCTTGCAAGTATAATCTATATGTGGCCCATCTGCGGGGAGTTCCCTTTAATACTTCACCATTGCAGCCTATCTGTCAGCAGGTCCATCCATCTGGAGCCAAAGAAGTCCGTGCATACAATCGTTGGTTAACGCTCCTACTGAATGTGAGTAGGCTTATTTAGATCAAGGCCATTTGTCCTAAAGCTTAATACACTATCGGCACCCACTTTCTTTTAGGAATTCTCAAGCCTTAGAAGCGCGCGTATACCTTTGCTTAACAATACCAGTAATATTGCAGCCTTAGTTTTATTGGGATGAAATGTTTCCGGACAGTAGTATGCCCTTCCTCACAAATAGTTTCATCCCATTCCACGTGTCCCGAGCACCGCAGTAATATTGGAAAAACCACTCCACTATAATCATGCCTCCCAACATTTTGGAAATAGAAAGAGGGACAAAAAGATTTGGCCATGCCCATTTTTGTGACCACACCCACTAATTACCATGTCCATTTTACAACACAGGTTCAAACACAGGTTTGAACACATTTCTGTGGTTTTTATGTGTTATGGCCAGGGTGTGTCATGTGTTTTGCTAATGAAGGTGAATTGTCATTTAAGCTGCAAGTCACAGTTTCCCCATGAGATCTGTTTATATTAAATTGTTACAATTGTTTCTTTGCTTATCTTAAATTGTTATAAATGTATCTAAGTGCACCTGCCCCTTATTCTGGGCTCTCTGCCAAACGCCAATTAAGTTAGAAACTTTGTATCTTTTTTGGCTGTTCAGTGCAGGAGAAAGTTGGGACATGTCAGTAAAAATCCAGGATTGCGGATTGGTTGTCAAAATCGGGACTGTCCCGCGAAAAATGGGACAGTTGGGAGGTATGCTATAACAGGGATGATTGTGCTCACTTTTGTTTTAGAAAACCAAGTTAAGGTGGCTTTTAAAAGATCTTTTCATTATTGTACAACCAAGCTTATCCTGAATCGATCATTTAAATGTACCATTTATCCATCAACTAAAAAGATCATTTCAAGATGTATCGTCTAGTTGAAGCCAGGAAAACTGTGGGTAGCTGCTTACTTGGCTCTGCAAACAATTGGACAATGGACATATTTCACTGAGAACAATGAAAATTTACTAACCTGCCCGATTGATTTTATGACTGATGTCGGACAAAAAAACGTTAGATGCACGAACGCTTGATTGATTGCACGATAATTTGACGGATTTGTTGGATCACACTAAATTTGGTCATTAGGGAGAGAAAAATCTTAAAGTCTATGGTGAGCTTTAGGGTAGGACTACACGAACGATTTCGGCACAATGCGACAGAAATAAGGTAAGAGATAGAATTGTCACATGGTGTCGCAGCGTTGATCCAATGTGACACGACTGTCGGATGCAGACGCATCCGGATCAACACTCCGATCGGGATCGCATCGGATCAACGCTGCGACGCCATGCAATAATGCATTCACTTACCTTATTTTTGTCACATGCGACTTGTCGCAGGCGTTTTGTTGCAGCTCGTCGGATCGCGCCAAAATCGTTCATGTAGTCCTACCCTTAGTCTGAAATGGAATGTCTTGTTATGTTGCTCTGCTTAGAACTGACCAGAGCAGGACCATAAGCAGGAGAGGCACAGGCTTCCAGTGAAACTGTGTGGGTTTGATCCAGTGTCGGACTGGGACACCAGGGGCCCACCCAAAAACCTTAGACCAGGGGCCCACCATAAAACCTTAGACCAGGGGTCTACTCTCAGTACTAATATTCTTCATCTCCTCAACCTCTATTCTCCTAGTCTGTTTTCTTTATTCTATAATCAATTATTCCTTCTATTTAGCCTCTTTATTCTCATAGAATTAGGGAATGACCATGAAATAGACCAAAAGTTTAGCAGCATGAGGGCCACTGACACCTGGGCCCACCGGGAGTTTTCCTGGTATCCCTGTGGGCCAGTCCGACACTGGTTTGATCTCAGTGAAGAGGCGAGAGTATTGAAGGCAAATAGAGAGTGGTGGTTGGGGGGGTTGGCACACTCTCTGGGTGTGGTGAGGACACTCTAAAGCAGTGATCCCCAACCAGTGGCTCACAAGTAACATGTTCCTCACCAACCCCTTGAATGTTGCTCCCAGTGGCCTCAAAGCAGGGGCTTATTTTTTAATTCCAGGCTTGGAGGCAAGTTTTGTTTCCATAAAGTCTATGTGTACGGCCAAACAGAGCACCCTCTAGTCAGACAGTCCACATAAGGGCTACCATATGGCCAATACTAGTATTTTGCACCAGCCAGGAACATTTGTAATGCTTGCGTTGCTCCCCGACTCTTTTGTACATCTAAATGTTGCTCAAGGGGTTAAAAAGATTGGGAACCCCTGCTCTAAAGCTACATGGTAATTAAGTTGTGGGGCATCTTGAAAATGTTATTGAAAATTTCATTGTGAAGATGATGGGGGAAAAGGATATTCATCTTCTCGTGGAATCAGATTTTTATTTATGTGTTCTGCAGTGACATCTTCTGAGCATATTTAATATTGCAGCTTAGTTGATTAGAAAGTTACATTTACAGGATTAGGTCACCTTTAAATTAAATGTTAGTATGGTATAGAATTGACAATTCTTAGCATTTATTTATTAATTTGTATCTTTTTAGTTATTTGTGTGGCTTCCCATTAAGAAAGAAATCTGAGCAAGTAAATAAGCACAGGATGCTCAGCTGTGTCCCGGTACTGACCCATTATTGGATAAATCAGATAAATCAACTGTGCCTTGTGGAGACCCACAGAAAAGTCTGGGTAGGTCGCTGCTATAAAATGAGTGTCTAGTTGTATTGCCCTTTTTAAAAGGGTCAGCAGCCTGCCCAGTTGAGGAGCATAGTAGAATCACACCATCCTTGGCACCAGGGCCACCATCAGAAATCACAGGGCCCTGTACAGCAACATTTCTTGACCCTCTGTTCCCTGTTCACCCCAGATCCCGCCCCAAGCCCCACCCCAGACAAAACCCACTCCACCCACAGTAAAAAGTCCACATAGACACCAGCACTAAAAACGGTAACTTACAAGTTATAAAAAGCCATTGGTGGCAAGGGCCCCCTTAATTTAAAAAAAAAAATTGGTGGGCAGGGTCCCACAAAAAAGTTTTAAAAAGTTTAAACAAAATTGGTGCCAGGGCCCTCCATAAAAGTTTTGAAAAAAAACATTGGTTTTCAGGGCCCCCTACAAGTTTAAAAAATCATTGGTGGTCAGGGCCCCCCCCATACATTAAAAAATTATGCCAGGACCCCCCATAAAAGTTTTGAAAAAAAACATTGGTTTTCAGGGCCCCCTACAAGTTTAAAAAATCATTGGTGGTCAGGGCCCCCCCTATACATTAAAAAATTATGCCAGGGCCCTCCATAAAAGTTTTTACAAAAACATTGGTGGCCAGGGGCACCATAGAATATTTTTAAAAAACATTGGTGGCCATGGGTTTAAAAAAACATTGATCTTAAATGGAACTTACCATAGTTTCTTCTTTAGCTTCTTCGGTTTCCTTTGGCTCTTTTCGTGGTTTTTGGTCTTTTCGCAGGTTCAGGACTCCAACTTTGGGTCTGCGGCACGGCTTCGGTTCAATGGCAATTTGGCAGGGCATGAAATTCGGCACTTTTAAGGGGGCCCGGCTAATTCAAAAAGTGCACCACAGCTGGGCCCCTCTTCAGCACCGGCCCAGTACAGCTGTACCTCCTGTGCCCCCTGATGGCCCTGCTTGGTACCTAGGTAAACTGAACCCTAGCAACTAGATAGTACTTTCCTGTTGTTTCCCCTTAGCTTCTATGAATGTGATACAGGCTCAGTTTGCAGGTTCAGTCATTGTCTCAGGCTGGATGCTAAAAGCCTCTGTTTTATTTCTCTTATAGAGAAGCTAGTAAAGGGTATGATCTAGAAGCCTAGTAGCAAAGGAACGCACCTGTAAAATGGATCTTGCCCTGGGGCATAAGTAGTGGAAGTGTTTAGGCTAGTGATTAGTGATGGGCGAATCTGTTGCATTTTGCTTTGCCACGAAACTTGCGAATTTCCCGTGAAATTCACGATACGGGCGAAAAATTGATGCCGGCGACAATTCCGACACCCTTTGATGCACAATAAAGTCAATGGCCGTACGTTTTATTGTCGCTGGTGTAGGAATTGTCGCTGTGTCAAAAAAAGTTTGACGCCAGCGGATTTTTGAGGCAATTTCGCAAGTTTATTGGCCGGCGGCGAAACGCGCATTTGCGCCTGTCGAATAACTTCGCCCATCACTAGTAGTTATATGCTGAATGAAAATAAGCCAATCAAAGGCTAAATCAACTGTTTTAGGAGCACATGGCAGCCAAGACTAGGCATGCGGCAAACCAGACCTGTTAGTCTTCCAGAATTTGCTGTGGGTCATACATATGTACCCACTTTGTTCTTGCCTTTCTGTGCTCTCATCGGGCGACCTGCCATAGGCTAGCCTGTAGCCAATCATCTGTCAATCTACAGTGTCTCCTTCTCATAACAAAGCTCTATAAATAAACTAACGGCGATGCAATGTAGTAATATAGCCTATAATAAAGCCAAGCCCAATCAGAATCATTTCTAACTTTAAACACAAGGTGACACTGTTGAGCTAAAAAACTCTATTAAATGTGACAAGTGTGTCAATCAACTTCTATCTCAAACATTGTGCCATTAACATACAACAGGGATAGTCACTCTCCAAAGGTGCTTGCACTACAATTCCCAGCATCCCACCAACAGCCGAGAGGCATGCAGACTCAGCCCAGCCCTTGTACCAAAGAGGATTCTGCAGAGGTTTGAAGCATGAACTGGTCTGATCTAATTAGGAGCATGACAAGCTCCAAGTGCAAAAAAAATGGCTCGGGTGGAATTCTAAAGGCACAGCTATTGGAAATCTTTGCTGTGTATAGCATAACACTATGGGGCCAAGCTCTAAGCTATGGGCACGCACACAAATTTCAAGGCCTGTACACACAAAGAATTTTGTGTGAAAACACAAAATTTTTCATTTATTCTGACCTGCACAAAGAAGTTTAAAATGTGTGCACAAAATAATTATTTTTGCACACATAGCCGAGAAAAAATTAGACAGAACATTGTATGGGGCCTATTTACTCATTAGGGAATTTTAACCTTCTTTCCATCTTCTTTCAATCTGTTCCTTAGTGATGATAAGACCAGGAACATTACCCGCATGATGCTAACCTGGAATTATGGATGGAGCAAACCTGGCAGGGATAACAATGGCATATTTTGCAGCTTCATCTGAAAGAGAACATCACCGTGTCACAATAAACAGCAGTTTAGTTTATTAGTTTATGCGACACACACATCAGCTGGGATTTCTCTGTGCAGCCTCTAGTTCTGTCTTATTCCAACTGGGACCAATCATGTCACTGGTAATTATGCAGCTTCCAGCTATAAATGAACAGGGTGTTTATCCTTCCAAAACCTTATGGTACTATATGTTTCTGCCTGTTGGGCTTTTGTTTCCTCCAAAAATATGGTTTGGTAGGGACAGGGAAAGAGCTAGAAGAGTGCCTTCATTTCCCCTAAAGATATCGGGATTGGTAGTACTAGATAAGTGCCTAATAACTCTGCTCTTATTTCCCAATAGAAATAGTGATTAGTAGCACTAGATAGGTACCAAATGTAATATTACAGAGATTATTATATGATCCCCTTATATTTTTATACATAGTTATGATATCACTCCTTAAGTGCATCGTGAACATCCCCAATTTGGCCAATCTTTCCTCATAGCTAAGATTTTCAATACCTTTTAACAGCTTAGTTGCCCTTCTCTGTACCCTCTCTAATACAATAATGTCCTGTTTGAGTGATGGAGACCAAAACTGTACGGCATATTCTAGATGGGGCCTTACCAGTGCTCTATAAAGTGGAAGAATCACCCCCTTCTCCCGTGAATCTATGCCCCTTTTAATAAAGCTCAATATCTTTTATTTGCCCTTGATGCTGCTGACTGGCATTGCTTGCTACAGCCAAGTTTATTATCTACAAGGACTCCAAGGTCCTTTTCCATTCTGGATTTGCCTAGTGCAGTCCCATTAATGATATACGTGGCTTGGATATTCTTACATCGTATTTATCAACAATGAATCTCATTTGCCACTTAGCTGCCCAGATTGCCAGTTTAAGAAGATCGTGTTGCAAGGATGCCGCATCCTGGGTGAAATTAATTGGGCTGGATAGTTTTGTGTCATCTATATATTTACTGTTCCTACCAACAACTGCTGATCTGCGAGGTCCCAGGCAGTTGCACCCACCCACCACCCAGAGGCGGCTATGAGTGTGCAAGTGTGAGCAGGAATCGAGGGAATTATCCAGTTTTTAGGGAATTTTATCTAGACAAAATGGTCAGTGATTCTCCCATGTGCACCCAGTTTGTGTAATGGCATAAAATAAATAGCTGGCAGATAAATGCTCAGAACCCCTCTGGGTGCCCTGTCAGTCACATGGATGGAAACCACCCGTCACTGATTATCTAAGGCGGTTTTCTGCCTAAACACGTATAATGGGTGCTTGTGGGCGTGCCAATGCTTGTGCCAGGTGCTTTCCACTCATGTCAATGACAGGTGTCAGGAGGGTATCAGGTAAAATAAGTTAATGGGAGGGAAGCTATATGCCTTAAGTATTCCACCTTGCTGTATAATATTATTCATGGAATATAACTGGATACAGTAGATAATTATCTGGAATGTAAGCGTACCCGTACTGTAAGAACGCATTTAATAGAAATTCGATTAAAAACAAATGTTTGCAGGTAAAATAAATCCATTTCCAAGGCGGGTTTCGCAGGAAATACAAATTGTATTGATATTTGACAATTTCGCATTTTCCCAATATCCCGTGTGCGCTGGCGGCATATCAGATATTTACTCACACTAGCGCTTTACATTATTTACAGTAATGAGGCCCCAGATGACCTGCTACAGTCAATACAGGCAAATAAATAAATAGAGCAATTAGCCGGCACTACAGGGCATGTTGCAAGAGTAACTCCATGGCAGCCTGGTCATTAGACACTAGCGACACACAGGCTCAGAATTTCTATCATTGAAACTGTTAGTGCCGTGGCTCTGCTGTATGTTGCCCTGAGAGGGGAAGACAAGAGGCTTCAAAAGAGCAAGATTTTAAAATCTGACATGGGGCTAGACATATTGTCAGTTTCCCAGCTGCCCCAGTCATGTGACTTGTGCTTTGATAAACTTCAGTCACTCTTTACTGCTGTACTGCAAGTTGGAGAGATATGACCCCCCCTCCGCCCCCCCCAGTAACGTAACTAGAGGGGCCACAGTTACTAAAGAACTCAGTGGCTTGCAAGCTACCGGGGGGCCCTGAGGGGTGCGGGCCCTGGCCCAATCACACCTCCTGCTCCCCCAGTAGTTACGCAACTGCCCCCCCGACAGCCTAACAATTTAACAACGGGAAGGTAACCCGATAGCAGCTCCCTAACACAAGATAACAGCTCCCTGGTAGATCTAAAAACAACACTCAATAGTAAAAGTCCCACTGAGACTGATTCAGTTACAGACTGATTCAGTTACATTTAAGTAGGAGAAATAACAGCCCGCCAGAAAGTAGTTCCATCATAAAGTGCAGGCACAAGTCACATGACTGGGGCAGGTGGGAAACTGACAATATGTCCAGCCCCATGTCAGATTTCAAAATTGAATATAAAAAAAACTGTTTGCTCTTTTGAGAAATGGATTTCCATGCCGAATTCTGCTGGAGCAGCACTATTAACTGATGCGTTTTGAAAAAAACATGGTTTCCCATGACAGTATCCCTTTAAGTTAACCTTTAGTATGTCACAGAATGACTAATTCCAAGTCACTTTTCAATTTGCCTTCATTGTTTCTTTTTCATAGTTTTGAATTATTTGCCTTCTTCTTGTCACTCTTTCCAGCTTCCAAATGGGGGTCACTGACCCCATCTAAAAAAGCAAATTTTATGCAAGGCTTCAAATGTATTGTTATTGCTCATTAGTCATCTTACTATTCAGGTGTTCCCAATTCATATTCCAGTCTCTTATTCAAATCAATATATGGTTGCTAGGGGAATTTGGAGCTGAAACCATATTGCTGAAATTGCAAACTGGAGAGCTGCTGAATAAAAAGCTATATAACTGGAAAAACCCCAAATAATAAAAAATGTAAACCAATTGCAAATAGTCTCAGAATATCACTCTCTATATTATACTAAGAGTTAATGTAAAGGTGAACAACCCCTTTAAGGGATCAATTCATTTGGATTTCCATACCTTATTTCTACTAAAAATTATTGAAATGTTAATTAAATCCAGTAGGGTGGTTTTGTCTCCAATAATTATATATTAGTTGGGATCAAGTACAAAGTACTTATCAATTATTGCAAAGAAAAAGGAAGAATTCAAATTATTTTATTAGAATGGAGTCTATTGAAGATGACCTTTCACTAATTCGCCACTTTCTGGATAACGGGTTTCCGGATAACGGATCTCATACCTCTACTGCTTTGGGAGCCAAGAGTACTTGGTCAAGCTCTGTTTAACACAAGAGAAAAGCTACTTATTTTGCAGTTGCAGCCTCTTCCCTTAAAGTGCACCTTGCCATAAGAAAATGGTTTCCATCCAACTAGGGTGCCGACTAATAGAGCCTTTACTCCAAACAATACTATTTTGGCCTAAAAATTAAAGGCATAATGTACCCCCCTACTGTAAATGATAAGGATTTTAGAACTGACTGAGGGGTTCTGTGACCATATAAGTCACAAGGCTGCAGGCTGAGTTATACAGGGAACTCTGAGTATCACTCATGTATTATAAGGGATAATGTACCCCCTACTGTAAATGATAAGGATATTAGAAGTCACTGAGGGGTTGTTCTGTGACTTTATAAAGACACAAGGCTGCAGGCTGAGTTATACAGGGAACTCTGAGTATCACTCATGTATTATAAGGGATAATGTACCCCCTACTGTAAATGATAAGGATATTTGAAGTCACTGAGGGGTTCTGTGACCATATAAAGGCACAAGGCTGCAGGCTGAGTTATACAGGGAACTCTGAGTATCACTCATGTATTATAAGGGATAATGTACCCCCTACTGTAAATGATAAGGATATTTGAAGTCACTGAGGGGTTCTGTGACCATATAAAGGCACAAGGCTGCAGGCTGAGTTACACAGGGAACTCTGAGTATCAGTCATGTATTATAAGGGATAATGTACCCCCTACTGTAAATTATAAGGATATTAGAAGTCACTGAGGGGTTCTGTGACCATATAAAGGCACAAGGCTGCAGGCTGAGTTATACAGGGAACTCTGAGTATCAGTCATGTATTATAAGGGATAATGTACCCCCTACTGTAAATGATAAGGATATTAGAAGTCACTGAGGGGTTCTGTGACCATATAAAGACACAAGGCTGCAGGCTGAGTTATACAGGGAACTCTGAGTATCACTCATGTATTATAAGGGATAATGTACCCCCTACTGTAAATGATAAGGATATTTGAAGTCACTGAGGGGTTCTGTGACCATATAAAGGCACAAGGCTGCAGGCTGAGTTATACAGGGAACTCTGAGTATCACTCATGTATTATAAGGGATAATGTACCCCCTACTGTAAATGATAAGGATATTTGAAGTCACTGAGGGGTTCTGTGACCATATAAAGGCACAAGGCTGCAGGCTGAGTTACACAGGGAACTCTGAGTATCAGTCATGTATTATAAGGGATAATGTACCCCCTACTGTAAATTATAAGGATATTAGAAGTCACTGAGGGGTTCTGTGACCATATAAAGGCACAAGGCTGCAGGCTGAGTTATACAGGGAACTCTGAGTATCACTCATGTATTATAAGGGATAATGTACCCCCTACTGTAAATGATAAGGATATTAGAAGTCACTGAGGGGTTGTTCTGTGACTTTATAAAGACACAAGGCTGCAGGCTGAGTTATACAGGGAACTCTGAGTATCACTCATGTATTATAAGGGATAATGTACCCCCTACTGTAAATGATAAGGATATTTGAAGTCACTGAGGGGTTCTGTGACCATATAAAGGCACAAGGCTGCAGGCTGAGTTATACAGGGAACTCTGAGTATCACTCATGTATTATAAGGGATAATGTACCCCCTACTGTAAATGATAAGGATATTTGAAGTCACTGAGGGGTTCTGTGACCATATAAAGGCACAAGGCTGCAGGCTGAGTTACACAGGGAACTCTGAGTATCAGTCATGTATTATAAGGGATAATGTACCCCCTACTGTAAATTATAAGGATATTAGAAGTCACTGAGGGGTTCTGTGACCATATAAAGGCACAAGGCTGCAGGCTGAGTTATACAGGGAACTCTGAGTATCAGTCATGTATTATAAGGGATAATGTACCCCCTACTGTAAATGATAAGGATATTAGAAGTCACTGAGGGGTTCTGTGACCATATAAAGACACAAGGCTGCAGGCTGAGTTATACAGGGAACTCTGAGTATCACTCATGTATTATAAGGGATAATGTACCCCCTACTGTAAATGATAAGGATATTTGAAGTCACTGAGGGGTTCTGTGACCATATAAAGGCACAAGGCTGCAGGCTGAGTTATACAGGGAACTCTGAGTATCACTCATGTATTATAAGGGATAATGTACCCCCTACTGTAAATGATAAGGATATTTGAAGTCACTGAGGGGTTCTGTGACCATATAAAGGCACAAGGCTGCAGGCTGAGTTACACAGGGAACTCTGAGTATCAGTCATGTATTATAAGGGATAATGTACCCCCTACTGTAAATTATAAGGATATTAGAAGTCACTGAGGGGTTCTGTGACCATATAAAGGCACAAGGCTGCAGGCTGAGTTATACAGGGAACTCTGAGTATCAGTCATGTATTATAAGGGATAATGTACCCCCTACTGTAAATGATAAGGATATTAGAAGTCACTGAGGGGTTCTGTGACCATATAAAGACACAAGGCTGCAGGCTGAGCTATACAGGGAACTCTGAGTATCACTCATGTATTATAAGGGATAATGTACCCCCTACTGTAAATGATAAGGATATTAGAAGTCACTGAGGGGTTCTGTGACCATATAAAGACACAAGGCTGCAGGCTGAGCTATACAGGGAACTCTGAGTATCACTCATGTATTATAAGGGATAATGTACCCCCTACTGTAAATGATAAGGATATTTGAAGTCACTGAGGGGTTCTGTGACCATATAAAGACACAAGGCTGCAGGCTGAGCTATACAGGGAACTCTGAGTATCTCTGAGGGGTTCTGTGACTAAATTGAAATATTAACTTTTAACAAGAGATTCACATTTTTCCTGTGATAGATTCCCTTTAAAATGTTTTATCTCTTGCTCTACATGCAAATGCTGCTATGCTGGGTGGCAGCCCTGTGTCTGGAGCTGGAGCCTATCACTCTGTCCTTGCCAGTTGGAACCCAGAGGTAGTGCAGAACATATTTCCCCCAAAAACAGTTCTGCTATGTGGCCATTAGTTGCCTAGGAAGTGGCATGTGTCCCCTGGCACCCTACTTGTCACTAAGTAGCTGAAGGCGGACAGAATGATCCATTTCTACCCACCCCACACACCTACAGTCACATTCACTCCCAGACAGAGCGGCAAAACGGCAACATTCCGACATTGCAAATATTGTTCCAGAAAACAAAAGGAACAAGCGGAGCTTAATTGTGAAAAGAAATAACAAACAAGTGTCCTGGGGAGGGAGGGCTGGTTTGCAGGAGCGGGAGATACAGATGTGCATCAGGTCTCTGGCTGGGGCAGGAGGAATAATGATTCATGGGGGACCTTTGACTCTGTTCCACTGCCACATTGTCTGACGCCCGGATATTCACAAGATCTGCACACTCCCAGCAGGCAGCAAAAACCTGCAGAAATGTGCACCAAAAGAATGATTGCTTCAGGGCGTATTTGTTTGTACAAAAATGTATAACGGGAAAGTAAACTCTTATAAAAAAACATGCATGATGACAGCAAATTTAGCTTGGTCTACATTAATTCCAACTTTTCAGTGACTTTTATGTGCAGTTGCTGTCTACATTCCGTTGTTTCCTTCACTGCTATTAGTGACTACATTTAACCAGTGATGTAATTTAAAGAAATTAAAGCATTCCCTCTGTTAAAATGTGTGAAATAAATGTTCCCCCTGTTCAAATGTTTGAAATAAATGTACTGGCCCTGCAACATTTTGCATTTATATGGTCACAGAACCCCTCAGTGACTTCTAATATCCGTATCATTTACAGTAGGGGGTACATTATCCCTTATAATACATGAGTGATACTCAGAGTTCCCTGTATGACTCAGCCTGCAGCCTTGTGCCTTTATATGGTCACAGAACCCCTCAGTGACTTCTAATATCCTTATCATTTACATTAGGGGGTACATTATCCCTTATAAAACATGAGTCATACTTAGAGTTCCCTGTATAGCTCAGCCTGCAGCCTTGTGCCTTTATATGGTCACAGAACCCCTCAGTGACTTCTAATATCCTTATCATTTACATTAGGGGGTACATTATCCCTTATAAAACATGAGTCATACTTAGAGTTCCCTGTATAACTCAGCCTACAGCCTTATCCCTTATAATAATAATTAATTTATATGCTGGTGTGGCAAGTTCCAGAGAGACCACCAATGCAACCAATGGAACTTGTGCTTTATTTAGGAAATGGACTGAACTGTTGCACGAGGAATATTGGTAGGTCTGAAAGGCCTGACCTGGCAAGATCACCAAATGAATATATACTGATCCAGTCGCTGAATTGTGAGCCAACAATCAGATCATATATGAAGCCTATAGAGACCAGCTGGGCAAGGACTATGTAATTACGCCTGTGTGCTCCTTGCCCAAAAGGTCTTATCACACCTGCAGTATGAACTGAATGTTGGCCCCTGAACTCTTAGCAAACCTCCCAACATTTTGGAAGTAAAAAGAGGGACAAAAAATTTTCCGCACGTAGCGCAGCAAAATTTTTGGGCCATGCCCCTTTCCGTGGCCACTCCCCCTAATTACCATGTTCATTTTACAAAATTTGGCAGGTTATGAAAGTTTAAAAATAATTCTCCTTATTTAAACTGTTTTCTTGTGTCTCAAAATTGTTACAAAGTATCTTATTTGCACCTGTTAGTTGTTCTCTGCTAAAGCCAATTAAGTTAGAAACTTTGTTTCCTTTTCTGGTTGTTCAGTGCAGAGAAAATATGGACTTTTCAGTACAAATGAGGGACTGCAGGTTGAGCTGTCAAAAAAGGGACTGTCCCTCCAAAAAAGGGACAGTTGGGAGGTATGCTCTTAGGGGGGAATTATATCTACACCAACCCTTTGCACCTAATATCCACAGTATGAGTATGAGATGGTTTGGGGCAAATGCAGTTATTATAATAAATTTCCTCTGGGCTGCCCCCCTTCATGATCTCCACAACTGCCCCCTGCAGTGCACTGGCCTCCTGTAAGGCTTTATAGCTCACAACAGGCTGTTCCAGCTGACTGTGCATAAAGTTATCAGCATCAACAATGACGGATCCTCCTCCTCCTCGGAGCATTGAGATTATATCAGGATCTTCTGAGCGAAATACTAACCATTTCTGTAGATGTTTAGATTCCAAACACCCTGTGTATCAGCTGCAGCTTTAGGTTATATATAAGGGCAAAGGCACGCGATCAGATTCGGGGATATTAGTCGCCCGGTGACAAATCTCCTCTTCTTTGGGGCGACTAATCTCCCCGAACTGCCTTCTCTGTCTTCCTGCCAGGTAGAATGTAAATTGCTGGCGGAAAGGTACATGGAGTGCTTTGTTTTCCGAAGGTGGCCAAAGCTGTGGCCGAAGTCGCCCGAAGTTTCCTCGTGAGGCAACTTCGGCCGCCTTCAGAAAATGAAGCACTCCGAGTGCCATCCTGACAGCGATTTACATTCTTGCCGGGCGACTAATCTCCCCGAATCTGACCGTGTGTCTTTGCCCTAAATCCATCTATTTCATGTAGCCCTTTGCTCAGTCCAACACACTGCACACAGGCTGCTGTAACCCACACAGGAGTGGAATGATTAACTTGCCGCTTCTGATCACTTACCTAGGAGCATTAAGTTGGAGATTAGACATGGTCCAATAGACAAGCATCAGGGGGTAAACAGATTCTTCTTTCATGAAGGGCAAGACACAATCCATGTGTAGTTGATCAGTGTAAAACATTGATTTTGGCTTTTTGTTTTCCTGTCTCTCTGCTGCTAATTGATTGCCTTTTTTTTTTTTTTCAAGTGACCCATGCGGCCGCTATATGGGGCGATAGAGACATCCCGGCCAAGGGCAGGAGAGGTTTCTAGCAGGACACTCTTGGGTTACCCCCTGTGGTGCTTCAGGAGCCGACTTGCTGGCTGTGCAGTCCTCTGGCTTGTGTCCAGCAGCAGCGGCGTCCGGCCTGTTCTGTGCAGCAATGCTACCCCCCGCAAGCTGCCCTAAACCCTGCCATTTCTTAACTAAGGCATGCTGCACAGAGAGGCCCATCTGTTACAAGAGTTTAGATTGCACAAATTGGGTTGTAGGCAAAAGGATGTCACACTCTGTCATTTAAACTGGGAGATAATATATAGATAATATATAGTATAAGGGCACCTGGGTACAAAGCTCCAATCCACTAGCCTGGCCATTCGTAGAGGCATTATACTGGGTATGGATTTAGAAATCATTAGACAATGTATACTGAATATGTTGCTGCCATATAATAGATAATAACTGTCATGGCAGTCAAATTATGGCCTCTCTCTCTTGCAGATCCAGCATCAGACTGGGGGTCCGGAACCTTCAGGGGCTCGCACACCCCAAACCCCCTGTCGAAGCCGTAATGCTCCTCTGCTTCACTCATTTACCTTATTTTTAACTTGTTGCAGCCGCCATTGGACAGGGGGCAGGTAAAGATGCAGCAACCAGCGTTTCCAGGTCTGGGTTGGCAGAGCAGGGTCACCATTAGAAATCACGGGGCCCCTTACAACAAAACTTTCTGGGTCCCCTGGGCCACACCCCAGATCCCGCCCACCCCACAGTTAAAATACCACACAGTAATCCCCCCCCACAGTTTATAAAAAGCCATTGATGGTGAGGGCCCCCCATAAAAGGTTTTTAAAAAAACCATTGGCACCAGGGCCCCCCCTACACGTTAAAAAGAAATATTTGGGCCGCAGAGAATATTTTTTGAAAAAACATTGGTGGCAGTGGCTTATAGAGTATTAAAATAATACATTGGTGGCCAGGACTGGACTTCAACTTCGGCTCCTTTCATGTCTTCAGATCTTTTTGCTGCTTTGGGACTTCAACTTCGGCTCCTTTCGTAGTTTCGGGTCTTTTCGCTTTTCCGCTTTGACTCTTCAGGACTTAGGCAGGGCCAGATTTCGGCTGCATGGTCCCAGTGCGAACAACTTTCAAACACCGGAGCACTAGGGTTTTTAGCTTTGAGTCCCCACTCCCCAGTGCTCCCCAGGGATGCGGCTGGGCGGCTTGTCGCCTCTAAATTTTTTCTTCACCACAAATCCGGGCCAGGACTTCGGCTCTTTGGGACTTCAGTGGGTGTGGCACGGCTTCTGCGTTGTCTCGGGGGGCACGGCTATTCCGAAAATTGCAGCATAGCTGGGCCCCCCTTTAGGCCCAGGCCCAGTACAACTGTGCCTCCTGATGGCGGCCCTGCGTCACAGCCTATGATGGTTGTGGCCCACTGGGTTTTTCCTCAATGTCCCACTGGCCCAGTCCAACCCAGAATAGGTGTAGGTAGGGAGATGTCTTTGTCCTTAGAGTTCACCCCCTTTCCATCACCATGATCATTTCTCTGACCTCAGATCCGGCACACCTATATAAAAAGGCAGGTGGAATTATTAAAATATACTATTCCAAAATGTCCCATTTGCCATTGCCCTAATAGATTTTGCTAAGTAACAGTTCGGCTAAATAAATAGGAACTACCTATTTTATAAATATAAACAGTAGGCATATTCTTTCCTATAAATGACTGTTCTACCTCCGTCCTCCAGCTCACATACCCAACGCTTGGGAACCACGGCCAATTCCACTTCATTAGGGGCAGACTGTAAGCAAAAAGGCACATTAGCGTTAGCAATTTAGAAAACAATTGCATGGGAAATGGTTTAGCTTGTTTATTAGCAAGTCCCTGTAACATCAGGCAAAACACAGCAACTTGGCTCTGGCTGAAAGAAACTTGGCAGAGCTTTGGGAGTTTAAAGGAAAACGGTCCCTGATTCTTCTTCTTGTAGTTTTTGGGATACAAACGGTTTAGTGAAATATTATAGTATTGACAGTTCCCATATAACATTAAGGGAAGAATTATCAAGGATTAAAGTGAAAATTCAAATTTCAAATTTAAAAATTAAAAATTTTGACCCTATTTTAGTGTAATTCGCCTTTTTTAATTAGAATTTCAAAATTTATCATTTAATGGCCCTCAAAGAATTTGAATTTGACAATTCGCCACTTTAAACCTTTGCTTTTTTAGCCTATGGGGGATGTCCTGGAATCAATTTGGAGTTGGTTTGTTGACAACCTTGAAAATCTAGTTTTTTTCGGGGAAAAAACTCGAATCGGAATCTAATCTAATCGAATTCGATTTGAGTTTGCAGGTCAATCCCATTCACCTGAATTGATACCTGCTGAAATTCCAAACTGGAGAGCTGCTGAACACAAAGCAAAATAATCCAAAAACTGCAGAAAATAAAAAGTGAATACCATTTGCAAATTATTCTTGGTACAGGTGTGGGACCTTTTATCCAGAATGCTCAGGACCTGGGGTTTTCAAGATAACGGATCTTTCCATAATTTGGATCTTCATACTAGAAAATCATGTAAACATTAATATAAACCCAATAGGCTGGTTTTGCTTCCAATAAAGATTAATTATATCTTAGTTGGGATCAAGTACAAGCTACTGTTTTATTATTACAGAGAAAAAGGAAATAATTTTTAATAATTTGGATTATTTGGATAAAATGAAGTCTATGGGAGATGGCCTTTCTGTTTCGGAGCTTTCTGGATAACGGGATAACGGAAAATGGATCCCATACCTGTCCAATATTATTGGTATTGGTATAATTTGATCCAGACTCCCCTTGAAAAACCCTAAGGTATTATTTGCATAATTCCCACGTACCATTTTTAAAAAGCTACAGACTTTTCTGATCTTTAGAAAGATTCCAAGAATTTTTTACATGAGAAAAGTTTCAGTGCAAACGTGGCACAAAGGAACATATTGGCCGTGGATTTTCTTTTCATACAAGCCTCGGATATGATCCAGTAAAATATTGAAATATCAGGTCGGGAGTACGATGGCATATGAAAGCCAGTGATGGAATATTAGCGCTTGGCTTGCTGCAGTCTGGACAGAAGGCGGCAATGGGCTTAGTATAAACAGCGGCAGCTGGTCACACAGCATGGGACAACCGGCCCCCGAACTATGGCAGATGCAGTTTCAGCTGTTATGGGGTGAAGAGCATCAGCCTCTAAGCCCCGGGTCAGGCACAGGCCCATTTCAACGGTGACAGTGCGGTGTCAAACTGCCACTTTCTTTCTGAAGCCTGCCAGATTTTCTCTAACTGCAAAATCCCAGCTTCCAGTTCACAGGCCTGGGTGGGGGGGAGCATAATGCAAACCTAATAATTTAGGGATTACACGCACACAATAGTTTTTTGATAAGGAAGGACAGAATGTTTTGTATTCCTGGACGACTTCAATTTCCTACACCCCTCCGCCTGCCCCTTGGACTCAAATTAGCAGCACTTTGGAGTCTGTGTTTAGGCAAAGTAGGTCCATTTCAGCTCAATGACAACAGCCAGAACCCCAGACTCAGCAATTTTACTTGCTTTGACAAAATGTTTCTTATTGGCTGGCGTTGGCAATTAGCTTTTAGATCTTTAGAATTTACATTTTTTCTTTTTCGATAGCTAAAAGTGTCCATCGTTTTCACAATGTTAAATGGCTAAATCCGTTTCTTTCCGCTCAAAAGCCCCTGCAGATTTCTAGCTAAACAAAGTCCTTCTCCACTGATACTTTGGAATCTGACTTCTGAGCGTCTTCAGAATCAGATTTGTGAAACTAAACAGCACTACGGTAATTAAAAGTGACATCTAAGATAGTTCATTAATGAGATTACCCTCCTATTGCCCAGGGGTTGTTATTCCAAAATGTACAAGGAAATCATTTTTAGCTCTTTGGTGAATCCCAACTTGACCTTCTATTACAGTTTTGATTGAAAATGTGTCCAGTACAGGTACAAGAGAACAACAATTAGGGCGGATTTATAAAGGATCAAATTACTGGTAAAATCTTAAGGGGGAGATGTAAAAAAAAAAATCACAAGCAAAGTTTAAAAGAATCCTGATGTGGGGCCTTGGATAGCTGCCTGTTGCAGTGTTAAGTTTTAAAAACGTTGCCGTATTGCCTGTATTACTGCCCTTACTCCAGTTACTCAGAGCCGCCATTAGAAATCACGGGCCCCCGTACAACAAAATTTTCGGGGCCCCCTGGCCCGCCGCCCCCACCCTCCTCAAGGCCCACCCCAGGTAACACACAAACAAGTTATTAAAAGCTGTTGATGGTCAGGGCCCCCTCATAAGTTAAAAAAAACTGTGGCACCAGGGCCCCAAAAAAAATGGTGGTCAGGGCCCCCCTAAAAGTTTTTTTTTTAAAAAAAAAATTGGTGCCCCAGAGAATATTTTTTAAAAAAAACATTTGCACCAGGGAACCCCTTCCAAGTAAAAAAATTTGGGGCCCCAGAGAATATTTTTTTAAAAAAACATTGGCGCCAGGGCCCCCCTTATAAGTAAAAAAAAATTTGGGCCCCCAGAGAATATTTTTTAAAAAAGCATTGGCTCAAGGGCCCCCCTTACAAGTTAAAAAAACAATTGGTGCCCCAAAGAATATTTTTTAAAAAAAACATTGGCGCCAGGGCCCCCCTTACAAGTTAAAAAAAATTGGTGCCCCAAAGAATATTTTTTTAAAAAAACATTGGCGCCAGGGCCCCCCTTACAAGTAAAAAAAATTTGGGGCCCCAGAGAATATTTTTTAAAAAAGCATTGGTTCCAGGGCCCCCCTTACAAGTTAAAAAAATTGGTGCCCCAAAGAATATTTTTTTAAAAAAAACATTGGCGCCAGGGCCCCCCTTACAAGTTAAAAAAATTTGGGGCCCCAGAGAATATTTTTTAAAAACATTGGTGGTAGGGGCCTATAGACTATTAAAATAATACATTGGTGGCCAGGGGATATATTGGTGTTCAGTGGAATTGAACTTGTGGCTTCAGGACTTCAACTTGGCCTCCTTTAGTGACTTTGGGTCTTTTTGATGCTTCCGGACTTCACTTTCGGCTGTTTTCTTGACTTCGGGTCTTTTCGCTGCTTTCGGGACTTCAGCTGTTCGGTACCTCGGCTGTTTGGCTTTTCGGGCACGGCCCGGGGTGCCCGGCTATTCGAAAAGTGATGGCGGCCCTGCCATTTGTAAATTGTGCCTCTTCTAAATCAGAGAGCCAGGTGAAGGCAACATACATACTTACTGCAGCCTTATTTTGAATGATTTTCTGATGCAATTAGAGGAAATAAGGTTTTGTGTAGGAATGATATAAAATCACATAAAAAACTTTTTCCTACACTATTCACAGGGTCGGACTGGACAGGCGGGACACCGGGTCTCAGCCCCCATGGGCCCCACTGAGCCAGATCCAAGCCTGCCCTCCCCCATCGCTCACCGACTGCCCTCCCTCGTTTCTGGCCTCCCCCAGCTGCCCATCTTCACTTGATCCAGATCTGGTCTCCCTCAATTCTGGCCTTACCCCGATCCAGACCTGATTGTGGCCTCCCGGTCTCTCCCGCACTGCCCACCCTCCCTGATCGTGTCAAAAGTCACATAACAAAGATGGTGCACTGGTGCGTGGAAGGTCTGGATTTGGGTGAGTGGGTGTAGGGACCCCTGGAGTAGCAGCCTAGGTGAGCCTCACATAACTAGTCTGACTCTGGCCATTCACCTGCCTAGATATTGTAATTCATTGTAATTTATACGTAAACTGGCACTAAGTGGATTTCTACCCATGTCAGATATGTGTCTGAAGGAGGCGCATCACTGGCTTCCCAGAGGAGGCATGGCTAGCAGCTTGACTGGCCACGTGCCAGAGGCACACTCCCTTTCCTGTGATTGACAGTTGTTCCTTGAAAACATATGTTCATATGAGGTACACAGAGCGATGAAGGTGGACGTGCTTTCCCTGGGTGAGACATACCTTAAAAACCGGATATTCTGTGCCAAATTATGTGTTTAATAGCGTATAATGTTCCTTTTACCCAAATCTGACTGCTAACATTTTGAAGTTTTCGAAGTTTTAATAAATTATGGAACAAGATACCATCCTAAAATACTTAATTAAAGGGATACTTTCATGCCAACTTTCTATATTTTAATTTTCGATTGTACTTTTGTTAAGTGCCAGGGCAGTTTGCAGATATTGTGTATACATATTAAGGCTTCAGAAAGTTACATATTTTAAAAATAGTCTGGAGTTTTTTTTTAATTTGCATGCTGAGCTTTCTTCTCTCAGTCACTCTTATTATTAATGATCCTGGTAAATGCTGCAAATCCAGTTGGTTTCATATAGGAGGGCCCCAATTGCTGCCATAAATACTAAGCAAACGATTGGGATGGGGGGTCCCTGAGGTTGCAGTCCCAGTGGGCCCCGCACACCCCATTCCGACACTGATCGGCATGATGCAATCTCTTATATTGTAGCTCCTGACGTGCCCATGTTTGGCATCACTGGGAGCAGGTCCGGACTGAGAATTAAAATAGGCCCTGGCATTTCAGGTACACAGAGGCCCAATCAGCCCACATAGAGGCTCAAACAGCCCCCACCAGCCCACTAAATACTGACTTTCTATGGCACCTTATAGCAGCCCCTCTGGCATTTGCCAGAACCCACAGATTGCCAGTCCAGGCCTGACTGGGAGCAGGTTAAGCCTGGGTAGCCAGGGTAAGTTGGGGGAGCTTGGACTTGAGGGGCCTGTGAGGACCAGGGCCCACCTGGGTTTTCCCGGTACACTGGTGGGCAAGTCTAAGACTGCCCTCAGGACCCATCCAAGGAGCACTTGCACCTATGGAATTTACTGTGCTCTGCACCTTGTTTTCATATTACAAATATGGCACAAGGTTCCCAGTGTAGTGCTTTCTAATGCAACAAAACACCAGCATTAGGTAGACGGGAAGTACAAGACTCCATAGCACCTTGTCTCCACTGGCATCTTGGAGGCTGCAAATGTGCCACCCTGAGACCATTCCCCACTTACTGAGCACTGCTCTTGAAGGTAGAGAGTAGAGATGTCGCGAACTGTTCGCCGGCGAACTTGTTCGCGCGAACATCGGGTGTTCGCGCTCGCCGGAAGTTCGCGAACGTCGCGCGACGTTCGCCATTTTGGGTTCGCCATTGTTGGCGCTTTTTTTTGCCCTCTCACCCCAGACCAGCAGGTACATGGCAGCCAATCAGGAAGCTCTCCCCTGGACCACTCCCCTTCCCTATAAAAACCGAAGCCCTGCAGCGTTTTTTCACTCTGCCTGTGTGTGCTGAAGAGATAGTGTAGGAGAGAGCTGCTGCCTGTTAGTGATTTCAGGGACAGTTGAAAGTTTGCTGGCTAGTAATCGTTTTGATACTGCTCTGTTATTGGAGGGACAGAAGTCTGCAGGGGTTTGAGGACATTTAAGCTTAGGTAGCTTTGCTGGCTAGTAATCTACCTTCTACTGCAGTGCTCTGTATGTAGCTGCAGTGGGCAGCTGTCCTGCTTCTGATCTCATCTGCTGACTGCTGCAATAACAGTAGTCCTTGTAAGGACTGCTTTTATTTATTTTTTTGTTGTTTTACTACTACTACTACTACTACTACTATAAGAGCCCAGTGCTATTAGTCTAGCAGTGTTGGGGAGTGGGACTGGTGTGCTAATCTGCTGCTCCTAGTAGTTCAGCAGCACCAACTTTAATTTTTTTTTTTTTAATATTCATTTTTTTTTTATTTTACTTTTTTTTATTTTACTACCGCTGTAGTAGTGTATAAGTTGACCTTTTAGGCATTATTTGCCCTGTAGGCATTATTTGCACACTGTTTTCTTCAACCGCCATCGAGCTGTGTGACCTTGTTCACATTCTGTCTAAATATCCATAATATTACCGTCTCCAGAAAAAACACCGGAGTCACTTTTTTCAAGCAGCCATAATATATTTTACGTAATCCGTATCCACCGCTGTAGTAGTGTATACGTTGGCCTTGTAGGCATTATTTGCACACTGTTTTCTTCAACCCGCCATCGAGCTGTGTGACCTTGTTCACATTCTGTCTAAATATCCATAATATTACCGTCTCCAGAAAAAACACCGGAGTCACTTTTTTCAAGCAGCCATAATATATTTTACGTAATCCGTATCCACCGCTGTAGTAGTGTATACGTTGGCCTTGTAGGCATTATTTGCACACTGTTTTCTTCAACCCGCCATCGAGCTGTGTGACCTTGTTCCCATTCTGTCTAAATATCCATAATATTACCGTCTCCAGAAAAAACACCGGAGTCACTTTTTTTCAAGCAGCATTCATATATTTTACGTAATCCGTATCCACCGCTGTAGTAGTGTATACGTTGGCCTTGTAGGCATTATTTGCACACTGTTTTCTTCAACCCGCCATCGAGCTGTGTGACCTTGTTCACATTCTGTCTAAATATCCATAATATTACCGTCTCCAGAAAAAACACCGGAGTCACTTTTTTCAAGCAGCCATAATATATTTTACGTAATCCGTATCCACCGCTGTAGTAGTGTATACGTTGGCCTTGTAGGCATTATTTGCACACTGTTTTCTTCAACCCGCCATCGAGCTGTGTGACCTTGTTCCCATTCTGTCTAAATATCCATAATATTACCGTCTCCAGAAAAAACACCGGAGTCACTTTTTTCAAGCAGCATTCATATATTTTACGTAATCCGTATCCACCGCTGTAGTAGTGTATACGTTGGCCTTGTAGGCATTATTTGCACACTGTTTTCTTCAACCCGCCATCGAGCTGTGTGACCTTGTTCACATTCTGTCTAAATATCCATAATATTACCGTCTCCAGAAAAAACACCGGAGTCACTTTTTTCAAGCAGCATTCATATATTTTACGTAATCCGTATCCACCGCTGTAGTAGTGTATACGTTGGCCTTGTAGGCATTATTTGCACACTGTTTTCTTCAACCCGACCATCGAGCTGTGTGACCTTGTTCACATTCTGTCTAAATATCCATAATATTACCGTCTCCAGAAAAAACACCGGAGTCACTTTTTTCAAGCAGCCATAATATATTTTACGTAATCCGTATCCACCGCTGTAGTAGTGTATACGTTGGCCTTGTAGGCATTATTTGCACACTGTTTCTTCAACCCGCCATCGAGCTGTGTGACCTTGTTCACATTCTGTCTAAATATCCATAATATTACCGTCTCCAGAAAAAACACCGAGTCACTTTTTTCAAGCAGCATTCATATATTTTACGTAATCCGTATCCACCGCTGTAGTAGTGTATACGTTGGCCTTGTAGGCATTATTTGCACACTGTTTTCTTCAACCCGCCATCGAGCTGTGTGACCTTGTTCACATTCTGTCTAAATATCCATAATATTACCGTCTCCAGAAAAAACACCGGAGTCACTTTTTTCAAGCAGCATTCATATATTTTACGTAATCCGTATCCACCGCTGTAGTAGTGTATACGTTGGCCTTGTAGGCATTATTTGCACACTGTTTTCTTCAACCCGCCATCGAGCTGTGTGACCTTGTTCACATTCTGTCTAAATATCCATAATATTACCGTCTCCAGAAAAAACACCGGAGTCACTTTTTTCAAGCAGCATTCATATATTTTACGTAATCCGTATCCACCGCTGTAGTAGTGTATACGTTGACCTTGTAGGCATTATTTGCACAGTGTTTTCTTCAACCCGCCATCGAGCTGTGTGAGCTTGTTCACATTTTATCTAAATATTGATAATATTATCGTCTCTAGAAAAACCACTTGAGTTACTTTTTTTCAAGCAGCATTCATATATTTTACGTAATCCGTATCCACCGCTGTAGTAGTGTATACGTTGGCCTTGTAGGCATTATTTGCACACTGTTTTCTTCAACCCGCCATCGAGCTGTGTGACCTTGTTCACATTCTGTCTAAATATCCATAATATTACGTCTCCAGAAAAAACACCGAGTCACTTTTTTCAAGCAGCATTCATATATTTTACGTAATCCGTATCCACCGCTGTAGTAGTGTATACGTTGCCTTGTAGGCATTATTTGCACACTGTTTTCTTCAACCCGCCATCGAGCTGTGTGAGCTTGTTCACATTTTGTCTAAATATTGATAATATTATCGTCTCTAGAAAAACCACTTGAGTTACTTTTTTTCAAGCAGCATTCATATATTTTACGTAATCCGTATCCACCGCTGTAGTAGTGTATACGTTGACCTTGTAGGCATTATTTGCACAGTGTTTTCTTCAACCCGCCATCGAGCTGTGTGAGCTTGTTCACATTTTGTCTAAATATTGATAATATTATCGTCTCTAGAAAAACCACTTGAGTTACTTTTTTTCAAGCAGCATTCATATATTTTACGTAATCCGTATCCACCGCTGTAGTAGTGTATACGTTGACCTTGTAGGCATTATTTGCACACTGTTTTCTTCAACCCGCCATCGAGCTGTGTGAGCTTGTTCACATTTTGTCTAAATATTGATAATATTATCGTCTCTAGAAAAACCACTTGAGTTACTTTTTTTCAAGCAGTATTCATATATTTTACGTAATCCGTATCCACCGCTGTAGTAGTGTATACGTTGACCTTGTAGGCATTATTTGCACAGTGTTTTCTTCAACCCGCCATCGAGCTGTGTGAGCTTGTTCACATTTTGTCTAAATATTGATAATATTATCGTCTCTAGAAAAACCACTTGAGTTACTTTTTTTCAAGCAGCATTCATATATTTTACGTAATCCGTATCCACCGCTGTAGTAGTGTATACGTTGACCTTGTAGGCATTATTTGCACAGTGTTTTCTTCAACCCGCCATCGAGCTGTGTGAGCTTGTTCACATTTTGTCTAAATATTGATAATATTATCGTCTCTAGAAAAACCACTTGAGTTACTTTTTTTCAAGCAGCATTCATATATTTTACGTAATCCGTATCCACCGCTGTAGTAGTGTATACGTTGACTTTGTAGGCATTATTTGCACAGTGTTTTCTTCAACCCGCCATCTAGCTGTGTGTATTATCGTTTCCAGAAAAACCAACTGAGTTTTTGTTGTTGTTGTTGTTTTTTTAAAAATAATGCCAGGCAAAGGCAGGCCGCCACGCAGAGGCCGTGCTAGGGGCCGTGCTGCTATGCAATCCTGTGGCCCTAGCAAATTGCCCAGTTTTAAAAAGCCAATGACCCTGAACTCCCAAAATGCTGAAGAGGTAGTTGACTGGCTTACACAGCACACCCCATCCTCTACCGTTTCTAACTTTACCACAACATCCTCCTCATCCTCCACTGCTATGGCCACCCCACGTAACACTTCCTCCACCACCGGTGCCCCTTCTTCACTGGGGTCAGAGGAGTTATTTTCCCATGAGTTTCTTGAACTGAGTAATGCGCAACCATTATTGCCAGAAGAAGATGAAGGAGATGAGGACCTTACACCAGATTTAATTCTGGCAGAGAACACGATAGAGATGGACATAATGAGTGATGAGGAGGAGGTCCCCGCTGCTGCTTCCTTCTGTGATGTGTCGGAAGAAATTGATGCATCTGAGGAGAATGATGATGAGGAGATTGATGTTTTGTGGGTGCCTAGTAGAAGAGAGCAAGAGGAGGGTAGTTCAGATGGAGAGACGGAGAGTCAGAGAGGCAGTAGGAGAATAAGACTTAGAAGAAGCAGGGAGGACAGCCCGCAGGGATCAGTAGGGCAACAACATGTATCGGCACCTGTGTTCAGCCGGCCAACGCACCCGCCATTGCCGCCAATACCGCCAACTCCGCCAACTTCTACTGTTACCGCCAGATCGCACACTTCCAAAAAGTCAGCAGTGTGGGATTTTTTTAATGTGTGTGCCTCTGACAAAAGCATTGTAATTTGCAATGAGTGCAGTCAGAAACTGAGCCTTGGTAAGCCCAACAGCCACATAGGTACAACTTCTATGCGAAGGCACATGAGCGGCAAGCACAAAGCACTTTGGGAGCAACACCTCAAAGGCAACAGGCAAACTAAAAGCCACACTCCTTCTGGTCCAGCATCTTACTGCTCTACCTCTGCTCTCCTTGACCCGTCTGAACCACCCTCCACTCCGCCTTCCACCTTGACCACCTGTTCCCATTCCCAGTCATCTGCCACCAGCCAAGTTTCTGTGAAGGCCATGTTTGAGCGTAAGAAGCCAATGTCTGACTGTCACCCCCTTGCCCGGCGTCTGACAGCTGGCTTGTCTGCACTCTTAGCCCGCCAGCTTTTACCATACCAGCTGGTGGACTCTGAGGCCTTCCGCAAATTTGTAGCAATTGGGACACCGCAGTGGAAGGTACCCAGCCGCAATTTTTTTTTCTAAAAAGGGAATACCACACCTGTACCAACATGTGCAGAGCCAAGTTACCGCATCTCTGTCACTTAGTGTTGGGCCAAAGGTCCATATGACTACTGACGCATGGTCCTCCAAGCATGGTCAGGGCAGGTATGTCACCTACACTGCCCACTGGGTGAACTTGGTAATGGCTGGGAAGCAGGGAATGGGTAGCTCAACAACAACAGTGGAGTTGGTGTCACCGCCACGGATTGCACGCGGTTCTGCCACCACCTCTACTCCTCCATCGCTCTCTACCTCGTCTTCTTCTTCTTCTTACTCTGCTGCTGGGTCCTCCTTCTCCTCCTCCACACCTGTGCACCCCCAGCTCCCCCTAGGCTATTCGACGTGCCAGGTACGCCGTTGTCACGCTGTCTTGGGGATGACGTGCCTGGAAAGCAAAAACCATACCGGATCTGTACTCCTGTCATCTCTGCAGTCACAGGCCGATCGGTGGCTGACCCCACACCAACTGCAGATCGGAAAAGTGGTGTGTGACAATGGAAGCAATCTGTTGGCAGCGTTGAGACTAGGCAATTTAACACATGTGCCCTGCATGGCACATGTGTTAAATTTAATAGTCCAACGTTTTGTCTCCAAGTACCCAGGATTCCAGGACGTTCTCACCCAGTCCAGAAAGGTGTCGGCCCATTTCAGACGTTCCTACACAGCCATGGCACGCCTTGCTGACATTCAGCAGCGCTACAACATGCCAGTCAGGCGTTTGATTTCTGACAGCCAGACTCGCTGGAATTCAACGCTCCTTATGTTGGAACGTCTGCTGCAACAACAAAGGGCCGTCAACGAGTACCTTTTTGAACTGGGTGGTAGGACTGGATCTGCACAGCTGGGGATTTTTTTTCCCCCGTTACTGGGTGCTTATGCGCGATGCCTGCAGGCTCATGCGACCTTTTGAAGAGGTGACAAATATGGTCAGTCGCACCGAAGGCACCATCAGCGACCTAATACCCTTCGCTTTATTCCTGGAGCGTGCCGTGCGACGAGTGACAGATGAGGCTGTAGACCAGCGTGACGAGGAGCTGGAAGCGCACGATTTCTGGTCGGAATCACCAGAACGAACCCAGGCACATGCTGCAACGCAGGGAGAGGTGCCAGAAGTGGAGTCAGAGGAGGAAGGTGGCTTTGTGGAGGAGGAGGAGGAGGACCAACAGGAGCAGGCTTCCCAGGGGGCTAGTGGTGACCTTTTGGGGACCCCTGGTCTTGTACGTGGCTGGGGGGAGGAGACCGTGGATGATGCAGTCCTTGATAATGAGGAAGCGGAGATGGATAGCTCTGCATCCAACCTTGTGAGAATGGGGTCTTTCATGCTGTCATGCCTGTTGAAGGACCCCCGTATCAAGAGGCTTAAGGAGAAGGACCTGTACTGGGTCGCAACGCTACTAGACCCTCGGTACAAGCATAAAGTGTCAGAAATGTTACCAACATACCACAAGTCCGAAAAGATGCGGCATTTACAAACCAGCCTGCAAAACATGTTGTACAATGCTTTTAAGGGTGATGTCACTTCAGGAACTCATCAACATTCCAGGGGCAGAGGTGCCAGTAATCCTGCCACGAGCACACCTGCAAGGACAAAGCCCTTTGGCCAGTCTGTAACGTCAGACATGCAAATGTTTTTCTGTCCAAGGCAGCGCCACAACCCTTCTGGATCCACCCTCAAAGAACGCCTCGACCGGCAGGTAGCGGACTACCTGGCATTAACTGCAGATATCGACACTCTGAGGAGCGATGAACCCCTGGACTACTGGGTGCGCAGGCTTGATCTGTGGCCAGAGCTGTCACAATTTGCCATGAACCTCTTGTCTTGCCCAGCCTCAAGTGTGCTCTCAGAAAGGACCTTCAGTGCAGCAGGAGGGATTGTAACTGAGAAGAGAACTCGCCTAGGTCACAAAAGTGTCGATTACCTGACCTTTATTAAAATGAATGAGGGGTGGATCTCGGAGGGTTACTGCACGCCGGAAGACTTGTTCTGACTTCTATGCAGCTGTCCTTCTCTTCAAGCCTCATGACTCCACACACAGCTGTCCTTTAGCGTCCTCCTCCTCCCTCCGCCACCGTTACAAACTAGGGTGCAAACCCTACTGGTTTAATTTTTTCTGGCCTCTGTGCTTCAGTGGCTGCGACCAAAAAAATGCCTATTTTCTGCATTTATATGACATAATTTTTCTGGCCTCTGTGCTTCAGTGGCTGCAACCAAAAAAATTTATATTTTCAGCATTTATATGGCATAATTTTTCTGTCAACTGTGCTTCAGTGGCTGCGACCAAAAAAATGCATATTTTCTGCATTTATATGGCATAATTTTTCTGGCCTCTGTGCTTCAGTGGCTGCAACCAAAAAAATTACTATTTTCAGCATTTATATGGCATAATTTTTCTGTCAACTGTGCTTCAGTGGCTGCGACCAAAAAAATGCATATTTTCTGCATTTATATGGCATAATTTTTCTGGCCTCTGTGCTTCAGTGGCTGCAACCAAAAAAATTTATATTTTCAGCATTTATATGGCATAATTTTTCTGGCAACTGTGCTTCAGTGGCTGCGACCAAAAAAATGACTATTTTCAGCATTTATATGGCATATTTTTTCTGGCCTCTGTGCTTCAGTGGCTGTGGCCAAAAAAACTGGGCAAACAATGCCTACAAGGTCAACGACGTTGACCTTGTAGGCATTGTTTGCCCAGTTTTTTTGGCCACAGCCACTGAAGCACAGAGGCCAGAAAAAATATGCCATATAAATGCTGAAAATAGTCATTTTTTGCCATACGTTGACTCAACGTATATGGCAAAAAATGACTATTTTCAGCATTTATGTGGCATATTTTTTCTGGCAACTGTGCTTCAGTGGCTGCAACCAAAAAAACTGGGCAAACAATGTCTACAAGGTCAACGTATGGCGAAAAATTACTATTTTCAGCATTTATATGGCATATTTTTTCTGGCAACTGTGCTTCAGTGGCTGCGTCCAAAAAAACTGGGCAAACAATGTCTACAAGGTCAACGTATGGCGAAAAATGACTATTTTCAGCATTTATATGGCATATTTTTTCTGGCAACTGTGCTTCAGTGGCTGCGTCCAAAAAAACTGGGCAAACAATGCCTACAAGGTCAACGTATGGCAGTTGTTTAAAGAGAACAGTAGATTACTAGCCAGCAAAGCTACCTAAGCTAAAATGTCCCTCAAATCCCTGCAGACTTCTGTCCCTCCAATACAGAGCAGTATCAAGCAGATTACTAGCCAGCAAACTTACTATCATCTGTCCCTGAAATCACTAACAGCTCTCCCCCTACACTATCTCTTCCAAGCACACACAGGCAGATTTTTCAGATACATTTTTGCCCTTGATCCCCCTCTGGCATGCCACTGTCCAGGTCGTTGCACCCTTTAAACAACTTTAAAATCATTTTTCTGGCCAGAAATGTCTTTTCTAGATGTTAAAGTTCGCCTTCCCATTGAAGTCTATGGGGTTCGCGAACCGTTCGCGAACCGCTCGCATTTTTGCGCAAGTTCGCGAATATGTTCGCGAACTTTTTTTCCGACGTTCGCTACATCCCTAGTAGAGAGCACCCTATCCATGGCAAAGGGGTATTCTTGGGGGCAAAGCCCTGCACCAAAAGGCACAACCTATGGGGCATGTTGCAAAGTACAAAAAACTTAGTATGGGCTGCTGAAGACTAACTGATCTTTTATAGAATCTCAGCCATAAAGCATGACAGAACTGTTGGTTCACTTTTATGTTAACTTTTATTTATGTTATAGAATGGCTATAATTTTTTGAATTTTTGTTACTCTTTCAAGCTTGAAATTGGTGTTTACTGACCCCATCTAAAAACAAATGCTCTGTAATGCTACAAATCTATTGCTATTGCTACTTTTTATGACTCTTCTTCCTATTCGGGCCTCTCCTATTTCAGTCTCCCGGGTTGGATTATGGCAAAAGTATATATGTGAGGCTTCCAAGCGAAATATTGGGATGAGTTTCATGAGTAATAAGTGACTTTACTGCAAACACTGGCGCATTATGACATAATATCACATAATATTAGCACAAGGTGCCTTTCCTCTCCAAACATCTGGTCCCTGGATGGGTTGTTACTGTTTCCAGGTCTCTCCTGGCAGCCGCTCCCTGGGACATTGTGAGCCCTGTGCCACACACGCTGCTAGGGATCTGTTCTCAAGTCGATGCAGTGAGTTTGCCGTATGATGACAATTAGGAGCAGTTAGTGTGCAGATGAGACGCACGAGTGGCAGGTGGCGAGAAAGGGACACAATTAACTCGGATGCACAGAAACCTTCCCTAATGAGCAGAACCAACTTCAATGAGCTGGGGAGAGAGAGAGAGAGAGAGAGTGCAACCAACACTGACTTTAAATCCGTCAGAGGAGATAACAAGTCAACAGGTAGTTTCATCATCCAAAATAATCCTATGAAGAAATATAATACTATAATGAAGGGTCTAATCTAACACAGACAAACAGAACAACGCTGCAGAGTTTGCTACAGTCATAAGGCTAGAATACAAAAGGGCAGACCCGGGCATTGGGTGCGGCGGTACCCAGAGTGGTGCAGTATACAGGCAACATAATAACCCCAAGACTTTAATATCTAATAATGTGCTCAGTAGGGGGGGACTGCAACCAGACTGGCTACAGACCTACTTATTGGATACAAAAGGTACTTATGTAGCTACAAAGGGTCATTCTGCAGAATAAAACACCTGGCAACCCATGCCAATGGCATCTAGTTAAAGAACTAGCAATAAAGCGTGAGCTTTTGGGTCCTTGCAGTTAAACCCACAGAAATGGATGCAAATTTGGGTCAATGTGATAAACGCACAGAAAAAGGTGCAATATTGGGTCTATTTATTCAAAGGCACAACAAATGTAAAATAACAAAAATGGGTGTAATGTGTGTCCATGTAGGCACAAAAAAATTCAAGGCACGAAAAAGAGTGAAATATCGGGTCCATTCAGTTTACATGCACAAAAATTGGTGTGATTTTGGGTCCATGAAACTAGAATGAAGGAATGATACACCCAGGGTGCCTGAGCTACTGGGCAAGCACAGGGTACCATAAACTTACATGGAAGGCGTGTATGTTAATAATGAGCACTTTACATGCAATTTCCAATGCAAATTTTGCACATGGAAGCACAACTTGTGGGGTTGCAAAAGGCCCAGAAATGTTGGGAAAATGCAATGAGTCATGAGAAAAATATAGTGAATTGAACTATGATGGGGCCACCAAGTACTTGTGTATTTTGCAGTAAGTGCCTGTGACTGTGGCATAGACTACCCTGGCCTGTATACCAACGACATCTCATTGGCACCTGTCCCTGAACTTTGCCTGTTTTCCTGACTCATTTGCTATCTTCTGGTCTGATTCCTCTATTATGGCTGATAACAACCTATTTCCATAAATGGGGGCAGCTACACCTGCCTGCTCATATGTCATGAGGCTCACTCCCTGGCACCTGCAGGACTCATATCAAATGTATAAGGGTGCCAGAGCAAAAGATACTTGGTTGGTTTCCCATTATACCAGACTAAGTTGCAATTTAAGAACTGGAGGGTCACAGGCTGGAGTGATGCAAGTACAACCAATAACTAATCAGTGGCATAACTAGAAGTTACCGGACCACACAGCACAATCATTGTCGATCCTACCGAAATATCAGGAATAGAACATTGTTCATAACCATTTATTAAATCTGCTTCTCAGTCAATGCCCATGTGGATGTCCTATAATTCCTGGGCCCCTCCAGCAGTAGGATTACCACCTATTGTATCATTCAGATGTGATTGGGTTGACTTCTGCCTGGTTTTCAGAATGTTTAAAACCAGGCAGAAGGTTCAAAAACTAGACAGGGGGCCACCCTTTCCGCTTCTGCTTCTTCTATTGTTACACCTAATAGTCATTACATAATACACAGAGTACAAACATTTTACTAAGGCCTGGGTAACCTTTGATAATGGACTCTGGATGCAGTTGCACAACTGAGCTCATTGCTTTCATGAGATCAATGCGGTTGTCCTTATATCTGCCCGTAGAGTTGCACACAGAAGAAGGGTGGAAGACACTGATTTGGATGAAGCTGGCAGGCTCCCTGGGTTTCAGTAATTAAAACCATTAGTTGGCCATTTCCCTAACAGACTTCAAGGTGCCCATTTGTCTCATATCCTTATGCTGGCCTTTGCATTGTGTGCCACAGCTTGGCTTCTAACTTCCAGCCTCCAGTTCAAAGGCCTCGCACACTGCTCTGTGTAAGCCCAAGCCCCAGCCTCCCCTGCTAATGAGACATGGGGAGTGGAAGTTAATTTGGTGTAAAACATTTCTCTGTGTAATGACATTTATGGGTAATTAAGCATGTTGTAGGCAGCAACTCCCAATGCCTCACACATATCTGCCTCCTCTTTCTTTCCATGGAAGAGAGCTGCTCCTCCCGGGGATTAGGTCTGACACAGACGTTTGTTATTCTGTCAACACATATAAGTTACAGTCGGAAACATGGCTGCTGTCTAGATAATAATAGTTATGGGGGAGATTCTCACAAATTTATAGGAATGTGCTAGGCTTTATTTGTTATTAATGGTTACTTATATAGTGCTGACATATTGCACAATGCTGTTCAGAGATCATATATCGGCCACATCAGCCCATGCCCCAGTGGAGCTTACAATCTAAGGTCCCTATCACACTAGGGACTATTTTTCCAAAGCCTCATATACTTATCAAAGCCTAAATTCAGACCTTGCTCGTTTGAAGCATCATTATCGAATCAATATTAATAGATACAGTTTTACACATGAGTGCAATCGAGACATCCAGAATGCATGGATCTAGGGTAAATTCTTAGGATTGCCAGTAAGTGGCGCTGTTTGCTGAAGGAAGCATAACTGTAGCAATGACAAGCAGAGATGCTATTTCTCGTTGCTGAATGGGATTAGTGATAGATAACAGGCTTTAGGCTATGGGACAGATCTATCAACATATAAATATGATGAGAACCGATACAGACAGCCGTTTGAACATTAAACACTAAATGCAGGCTGAGTTATACAAGGAACTCTGAGTATCACTCATGTATTATAAAGGATAATGTACCCCCTACTGTAAATGATGAGGATATTAGAAGTCACTGAGGGGTTCTGTGACCATATAAAGGCACAAGGCTACAGGCTGAGTTATACAGGGAACTCTGAGTATCACTCATGTATTATAAAGGATAATGTACCCCCTACTGTAAATGATGAGGATATTAGAAGTCACTGAGGGGTTCTGTGACCATATAAAGGCACAAGGCTACAGGCTGAGTTATACAGGGAACTCTGAGTATCATCATGTATTATACGAGATAATGTACCCCCTACTGTAAATGATAAGGATATTAGAAGTCACTGAGGGGTTCTGTGACCATATAAAGGCACAAGGCTGCAGGCTGAGTTATACAGGGAACTTTGAGTATCACTCATGTATTATAAGGGATAATGTACCCCCTACTGTAAATGATAAGGATATTAGAAGTCACTGAGGGGTTTTGTGACCATATAAAGGCACAAGGCTGCAGGCTGAGTTATACAGGGAACTCTGAGTATCACTCATGTATTATAAGGGATAATGTACCCCCTACTGTAAATGATAAGGATATTAGAAGTCACTGAGGGGTTTTGTGACCATATAAAGGCACAAGGCTGCAGGCTGAGTTATACAGGGAACTCTGAGTATCACTCATGTATTATAAGGGATAATGTACCCCCTACTGTAAATGATAAGGATATTAGAAGCCAAAAGTGAAAATTATAAGCATAGCAACAGATGAAAATTTACATATATGCTGAAAAATTATATGGAAGCAAAAGTATGGCTACTATTTTCTTCTCTACATGCATGAGGTCTCTCCTAAATGCTTCCAAATGGGAAAAACTATGTGTGTATTCCTGCACAAAGCCCAGCTACTGCCTTTATATTATGTAATGTAAGTTTTCTACGTATTGAAATCCTCTCTTACTGTCTTTTCTCTGTGCCTTGCAACAATAAGGACCAAGAGTCCTATTCTCTTTATAAACTTAATAAAACATTTCAGTGTCAAAAAAAGGAAATTAGAAGCCACTGAAGAGTTTCATGACCATTATATAAGTCATGCAATACCAATGTGATATAGTATTGTCACATTTTACATGGGGTACGTTATTTTTTTTATAATACACAAAAGCCATAAATATCCTGTAAATGATATCCTTATAAACTGTGAGTTCTGATGTCATCAGTTATAAACGGTGAGTTCTGATGTCATTACTGTTACATGACTCACTGAAACTTGTGTATTATAATAAATAAAGTAGCCCCAGTTGCAAAATACGAGGATATTAGAAGTTACCTCGGAGTTTCATGACCTGTATATGTTTTTATATGGCCATGAAACTCCTTAGTAACTTATAATATCCTCATATTTTACAAGAGGGGGTACTTTATTCACTATATAATGTCTGTGTTTCAGAGTCATGTGACACAAATGCCCACTAAGCACTGATTATGACTGATGACATCACTCAGCACCCTTTATAAGGATATACAGGCATGGGATCCATTATCTGGAAACCTGTTATCCAGAAAGCTCCGAAATACGCAAAGGCCATCTCCCATAGACTACATTTTATCTAAATGATCACAAATTTTAAACATGATTTCTTTTTCTGTGTAAAATAAAACAGTAGCTTGTTCTTGATTCCAACTAAGATATAATTAATCCTTATTGGAAGCAAAACCAGCCTATTGGGTTTATTTAATGTTTACATGATTTTCTAGTAGACTTAAGGTATGAAGATCCAAATTATAGAAAAATCCGTTAACCCTAGGTCCCGAGCATTATGGATAACAGGTCTCATACCTTTATTTCAGAAGATATTTATTGAGCATATTTGGGGAATATAATATGTTTTATTAGTGCAAAAAATGTTTGTAAACACCTTTGCGAGCGTTAATGACCCATAACTTCCTTGCAAATTTTGCAACCAAATTGCTCTTTCGAATGTTCACAGTGTATGGAATCAGACCTCAGCAGGTGTTCACCACAATGAACAATTAAAAAGGTGGTTCACTTTTAAGTTAACTTTTAGCGTGCTACAGAATGGCCAATTCTGAGCAACTTTTCAATTGGTCTTCATTATTTTTTTAATATAGTTTTTGAATTATTTGCCTTCTTCTTCTGACTCTTTCCAGCTTTCAAATGGGGGTCACTGACACCATCTATAAACCAAAGCTTTGTAAGACTACAGATTTATCGTTAATGCTACTTTTTATAATTGATCTTTCTATACAGGCCTCTCCTATTCATATTCCAGTCTCTTAATCTAATCAATGCCTGGTTGCTAGGGGAATTTGGATTAATGCAGGTTCAATTCACAAACAATCACCCGAGTATATGCAGATTCCTTTATCGTAACATAGGGCTATGTGTCATGGAAATTGTCTCCCCAAATTCACCTGGAAGCTGCTGAATCATATGCCAATATCTGGGTGGCTTTTTCTGAATTATTGGAAGCAGATATGAGAGAAGGTCCCTATATTCCTCATGAACTCATTGCCCTGTTGCAAGTATGTGTCATGCTCTGCCGTATATACTAATGGCTTGAGCAATTCTTGGGCAATGAAAGGGAACACATTGTACCCCTCTTCTCCCAAAATCTATATTCTTTCAATTGCTCTGTCCATGACCTTGCACTATCTGAAGCTTGCTATGTTTTTAATAGTAGGGAAGCACCGGATCCACTATTTTGTATTCCGTCAGTATTCGGCCAAATCTTTGTGAAAGATTTGGCCGAATACTGAACCAAATCCGAATTTGCATATGCAAATTAGAGGTGGGAAGGGGAAAACATTTTTTACTTCCCTGTTTTGTGACAAAAAGTCACGCTATTTCCCTCCCCGACCCTAATTTGCATATGCAAATTATGATTCGGTTTGGCCGGGCAGAATCCCGAACCGAATCCTGGATTTGGTGCATCCCTAGTTAATAGCAACAGGTGTTACATTATAATCATAGAAGAGCTGTCTTTAAGGTTTCCAAATAGGTCGGACTGCCCAGTGTTGGGGGCATAGTAGGTATTGCAGGCCAATATGGAGACCTTAGGGCAAATACTTCCATATATAACAGTTTTTGGCAACCTGTATGCCTTCAGCTGTTCTTAAAGTACAACTCCAATAGCACCCACTGACCAAAGATGGCCCTGGTGATGCCCAGCACCCCAACACACTGCTCCTTACACACGACTGCTTGTTTACAACTGCTCCATGGATCTCTGTTCTTCTATAACACTTGATAATAGCTCCATTCTTTTCAGCTGGTGTTTTAAAAAAAAAAACCCTCTTTGATGGCAACAGACTTGGTTCTTCTTTCCCCCTTCCGAACTGAGGCACCCAGTGTCATGAGTAACTTGTCAAGCGAGGAAACTATTTGCAAGAAAGAAACAGACTTGGACTTTGGAACTGGCAAGGAAGAGAAAGAACCACTTGTCTGGGACCCAACGGGATGGACAAAAAAGCCTGCTGCAGGTGCTGAGCCATCAGTAAAATGTTGTTTTAAAGGACACTTGCAGGTGCTGCCTTTAAGAATGGACATGCACTTCCTGGGACCCAGCACCAGGGATAGAAGCCTGCCAAGGGAACACAGAACGCCTCTGTTGCCTTAAGAGCTGACAAAAAGATGGTTCAGTGTTGTAGTCAGATTTTGGATGGTTTGCCACCCGAGACAAAAAGTCTCCTATAAAATCGCATTTAAATAGTCCTATCTCACTTGTGCTCTCAGTGACCAGATTCAATTGTGCCGGTGTCCCCATGATATCATAGCCTAAGAGGAAGGCTTTATGCAGAGGTCACATTCGTTTGTACTGAGAATATAATCATTTTTTTTTCTTAGTCGAGACAATGTTTTACTGTGATGCTATGGGCCAGATGGCTGAGACACTTTGCCATCCACAGTCACACAGTGCCTTCATTGTCGGCTGATAAACAGATTGCATTGTGTTTCTTCTGCAACTTTAGTGTCCATCACTTTCTAAAGTTTAAGAATACAAATTTTCACAGCGGGGTAAGATATGCAAAGCAAAAACCCATTTTGAAGAATACAGGCCTTGTAAGGGTTGTTTAGCGTGTTTCTTTCCCTAGTACATCCCCCCGTTTTTGTACACTACTGATCACTGCAGACCCCACTCCCTGTCCCATTGATCTGACAATAGAGCAGTGTTGCTTGATGCACAGGGAGACTTTCCCAAGGGAATAAATATCTAAAATAGGGTAAAAGAATTGAGTTCTGGCACCAGACGTATAAGGCCCTAAAATAAAAATTAGACTATATGAAAGTATTCATGGTGGAGGTTTGTGTGAGGCTTCAGTATTAATCATTCAGCCATAGGTTAGTACTGATATAGAACCTGGTACCCAGAATGCTCGGAACCTGGGGTTTTCCATATAACAGATCTTTCCATAATTTGGATCTTCATCCCTTAAGTCTACTAGAAAATCATATAAACATTAAATACACCTAATAAGCTGATTTGCTTCCAATAAGGATTACACGGTACTGTTTTATTATTACAGAGAAAAAGGAAACCATTTTTAAAGATATGGATTTTTGATCATAATAGAGTCTATGGGAGACAGCCTTTCCTTAATTCAGAACGTTATCTGGATAACGGGTTTCAAGATAACGGATCCCAGTGGTGTAACTATAGACGAAGCAGAGCCCGCAGTTGCAAGGGGGCCTGGGGAAACGGGGGGCCTGGACTGCAGAATCTGCTTCCTCTATAGTTAAAAAGAACCCCCCGATCTCTTACCTGTGCAGAGTACAAGTTGTGATAGGGCGGAGAGTGGGCGGGGTCAGGCAGGGAGTGGGTGGGGTCTGGGTGGAGAGTGGCCAGAGTCAGGGCGGGAAGTGAGTGGAGGATGCAGATCGGCATTGCAGGGGGGCCAGGCACTTTAATATTATAGTGTACGGAATGGATTGCCTTTGTATCATAGCTCTTTGGCTTCCATCTCCCTCTTATGCCAGGCAACAATTCATGAGCTTAGTAGGGATGCAAAAATTTTGTTCAGGGTTTGGCCAAATCCAAGGTATCCAGCTAAACTGAAGCCGAAACCCCTTTAAAATCATGTGATCAAAACCAAAAAACAAATTCTCAGTGGTTTCTGAGATATGGACAGTTTTAAACTGCTAATACCAGGCTTTTTCAGCTGTCTCTGAAGGTAAGCAACCCTAGGTTTAAGTGACTATAAAGGAAGTGCATGAAAAGCACAGGCGGATAGGGTTGACAACTCTCTGACCTCCAAAGTGATCTGTTGAGCTGAAAGCATTGCATTAACAGTCCAAAACAGAAAATTCATGCACGTAGCAAAGTGCTCAGACGAGCAAAAGCAAATACGTTTCTATCAATTCATTTTTTGGGGTTTAGATCCTCTTTAAAGAACTGGAAATTGAAATGTCACTATGTTTGCGAAATTGATGGAACATTTTGACTTTTGTTATCATGCGATTAAGAGCATGGATTTTGTTTATTTAACCAAATCGTTTGCAGAGAATTCAGTATTGTCGTTTACTAGTTGTTTGTGTCAACCAACCAAGCTTTCTTCTTGCAACGCAACAAAAACACTTTGCAGAGTGTCCAACAGCAAAAGAACTGGAAAGTGGCATTTAACAGCATGGCATGGGTTATTTTTTAAATATGACCACTGATGTTGTAGAATGAAAGTACTGATTCTGAACTCCCACATGGTTGCAATGCATTCATTCTGCCTCCTCTGATGATTGGTATGGAAGCGCACCTAATGACACTGGGGCTTCTGCCACCAATACCCTAACAGTAGTTTTTGGGTTCCCATAGCATCAATGGGTGCACCAGAGACTCATGGCCAGTGAATCAGAAGAAAACAGAAGCAAACGTGTGAGGATATTGATACAATGAGGCACAGGGAACTGCTGCAGAAGTGCCTTTATTCACCACCACGACATGTTTCGAGCTGCAGAACACCCGCTTCACATCCATTTGTGTTAAAACACATGTGTATTTGTATCCAGAATGGCAATTTGCATCCAGAATGGCAGTCTGCACACTTCCATTCCTATACAGGGCTGGGCCAGGCTGTCCGGACACCCCAGAAAATGCCCCCATGCATGTGACAAGCTCATGCACGCATACACGCAAACAGGTACACATTTGTGCACTTTGCAGTTGGATTGTGGAACATGCTCAGCCAGACTAGGGGTGGGCAACAGTGAAGGTACTTGCCTGGCGACCCCCAAGCTTTGTGCCCTGGGCATGTGCCTCTTCTGCCTACCCCTAGTCCTGTCCCTGTTCCAATATGACCGTTACTGTCTGCCTAAATTGCACTCAGTAGCCCCCTTCCTAGTTGTGGGCTAACAGAACCCGCACTCCAGATAAGGGAAACAATAGCATTTTCTAAGAAAACCCCCTATTAAGTGCTCCAAAGTCAGACTGGGCCAACAGGACACTGGGAAAACCCAGTAGGACCTGGCCTTTATGAGCCTCACTGACCCAGACCTGCTCCATAAAGATGCTGTGGATGCTCCCTTGTCCGTTCACATCTGCCCATTTGCAGCTTTTAAGAAAGGGGAATGCAGTATAAGGGGGAGGCAGATTCTGGGAGGGGGCCCCTTGATGTCCATAGGGGGGGCCCTTCAGGCTGTAGCAGTGGGCCCAGACACACCTGTCTGACACTGGTCTGATACTGGGAGGGAGCTGCTGGTGCAGTAAATATGTTGTGGTACATGCAGAATGACCAACGGGGGAAATGTAATAAAATTCACAAAGAGCAAAACTTTGCAAATAAAAATTCGCCCTTCGCAATATTCTTCGCTATCCTTTAATTGCATTGCAAATCTTAATTGCTCATTGCAAACCTTTAACACCTGCTCTGGAGTTTCGTTAAATATTTTGATGCAAAAAAGGTTTTTATACACTGCAAAACAATTTGTTTGCAAACTTTGCAAGGAAGTGGGTAAGGTCTTTTATCCGTGAAAAATGGCTCAAACATGGTCGCTAACGTTGGCAACCGTATTTGCGACCATTTTTGCTCTAGTAAAACATATTACATTCCCCCCATATGTCCCAGCTTGCTTGTTATGTTCATGCATGTGACATAAGATCAAGGGGTGCACTGACCAGGACGGACAGGCAATCTGTGGGTTCTGGCAAATGCCAGAGGGGCTGCTGTAAGTTGCCATAGACAGACACTATTTATTGGGCTGGTGAGGTGCTGTTTGGGCCTCTGTGTAGCTGAAATGCCAGGGTCTATTTTGGATCTCAGACCAGACCTGGCATTAACCAATCTTTAGGAAAAAGGTGCCCTTAAAATAGGCCTCTTTGTGAAACAGCATTCAGTTGTTGGAAGCTTTTTGGATAATGGTTGTAATGTAGGTTACAGCATTAAATCCAAATCTAGAATGTCAACCATTTCTACATGAGGCCATTGGGAATTATATATGATATGATGAGATGGTGCATATGTGATCTTTATCTCTATGGAGGAGAGTGCTAGCCCCTAGGGTTAAAACTTTCCCAGCTGTGTGTCCATGTAAGAAATATCCTTCCTTTTTCCCCCTGAAGCCAACCTTGAGTGGAAGGAGAAAACCACTGACAGTTTGGTTGTGTTCCAGACCTTCTCAGAGCGGCTGTCTTGCCAAACGCCTGACAGTATGCAAATGTATGCAAATTCACGGGCGCTGGACGAACACCTGCAGAAAGTGACCATCCCCAATTGTGCTCTACCTCTGATGTGATCCTGTTTCGCTCGTCTCTCTGACAGTTTATTATGCATTTGTCAGCGAATTTTGGACTCCTGAAAACTGTTCTCTGTGTCCTTATGAACTGGTGAGCTCCATGCGGGACTGTTAGTGCCAGGAATTGCAAGATGGCTCCGCGCCAGCCCTTCTGAATCCTTTCTATGTCTTTGGGACCTTGGCTTTGACATAAGAACTTGTGGGATTGTTTATGTCGAGGAAGGAAAGCCTTCTGTTTTCCCCGGTGCCACCACACAATTCTGGAATGTGGCACATGGCAGCCAAAGAAAATAACTACTGACAATATAAGCAATATATAAGGATATATCAATAATGGCTGCAACGCAGCACAGACATAACTGGGCTTGTGTCTTGATCTGATTCACTTATTTGTGTAGGAGATACATCCATATACTTCTATAATATTGTATTTAAATATATTTAAATTCATATATATATATATATATATATATATATATATATATATATATATATATATAGAGTAATCTATTTTGCTGCATAGTTTATGACATTACTCTGGCAAACTGGCAAATTTAATAGTATGGGATCTGTTATGCAGAATGTTTGGGGTTTTCTGGATATGGGATCTTTCTGTAATTAGGGTCTCCATACCTTTAATGGCATCTGTTTGCCAAAAATATTATCCTCAATCAAAGGTGTGGGCTAATAGAGCCTTGTTTTGCCTCCAATAAAATGAATTACATCTTAGTTTGGATCAAGTACAAGGTACTGTTTAATTATTACAGAGAAAAAGAAAATCATGTTTAAAAATCTTTAATATTTGATTAAAATGGAGTCTATGGGAGATGGCCATCTTGTAATTTGGAGCTTTCTGCATAATGGATCCCATACCTTTACTTAGAGGATTGTTGCTCACAATAAAACATATTTATGAATTTATGAACAAGTACAGGACGTAACATGTTTACAGTCTGTAAAATATATCCTTATAATACACAAAAGCCATGAATATCTTGTAAATTAAATCCTTATAAACGGTGATTAGTGATGTCATCAGTTATAAATGGTGAGTAGTGATGTAATTTCTGTCACACGACTCACTGAAACTTGTGTATTATAATAAATAAAGTAACCCCCTGTTGCAAAATATGAGGATATTATAAGTTTCCTCGGAGTTCCATGACCTTGTGTTTTTATATGGTCATGAAACTCCTCTGTAACTTATAATATCCTTATCATTTACAAGAGGGGGCACTTTATTCACTATATATACTATGCTTAGTCATGTGATGAATTATAATTGGTGCTCATGTCATTTTTAATCCCCTTTTAGGATATCATAAGTTACCTTGAAGTTCATTCTCCTTTATATAGTCCTGAAACTCTTATACATCCTTATACGGCATGGGACCTGTTATCCAGAATGGTCGGAACATGGAGTTTTCCGGATAACAGATCTTTCTGTAATTTGGATCTTCATACCATAAGCCTACTAGAAAATCATATAAACATTAAATAAACCCAATAGGCTGGTTTTGCTTCCAATAAGGATTAATTATATCTTAGTTTGGATCAAGTACAAGCTACTATTATGGATCCCAGTGTTCCCTCTAAGGCAGGGATCCCCAACCTTTTGAACCCGTGAGCAACATTTAGAAGTAAAAGGAGTTGGGGAGCAACACTAGCATAAGAAATGTTCTTGGGGTGCCAAATAAGTGCTGTGATTGGCCATTTGGTAGCCCCTATGTGGACCTACATTGAGGTTCTGTTTGGTAGTGCACCTAATGCACCTGGTATTTATGAAACCGAATCTTGCCTCCAAGCCTGGAATTCAAAAATAATCCTCTACTTTGTGGCCATTGGGAGCAACATCCAAGGGTTTGGAGAGCAACATGTGGCTCACGAGCTACTGGTTGGGGACCACTGCTCTAAGGTGTGCACTCATGTCTGTGCAATAGTGATGTGCGGTCGGGTAAAACCCGCACCCAACCCGAACCCGCCCTCCCTCCACCCGTGCCCGTCCGAGCACAACTTTCTGGTTCCTTTTATAGACTGTGTCTCCAAAGATGCCCCAGTAGCTCCCCATCTTCTTTTCTGCTGATTCACTGCACATGCTCTGTACAATTAGCATCAGAATTTGATAATCAGGCCTGCAGCATCAGCTTATATTACAGACAAACCTCATTTTCTGCCGGATAATTAGTGACGACCCCTAAGCTTAGCTTCTCAACAGCTGCTCAGAGCCCACTGAGCATGTGAGTGTCACAGACACTTTCCAAGATGGTGACCCCCTGTGACAAGTTTGAAGTCCTGGATCATTGCTGCTATTGACAAGCTAAAACTTTAGGCTGGTGCAATAAGTTCAGTATATAAAATATGGCATTTTTAGCCATATTTACTTTTAGGGTTTAGTTCTCCTTTAAAATGTATATATTTATATAGTAATGTATTTTTCTGCACAGCTGCCTTAAGGCACTACTCAGGCAAACTGTTATCTTGTTTCATAGTCGATGTAGAAAGCAAAGTCTATTACTCTATTTCCCAGGGAAGTCATAAAGGACCTGTGCTTGTCATTTGTTACAACTGATTCGCTAATTTCCTATATATTTCATGTTACATGGGTGCTTAATCTGCTGTGACACATGCAAACCATTTCTGTAACCAACCTTTGGCAATACCTGTTGGATTTCTATTTTAATTGAGCCTCGGGGGCTTTCGGTTTGTAAGAGTGACTGAAAACAAATCCCAGGAGCCAATCAAATCACTGGGGGCAAAATGGAAAGAAAAAGCAATTCTGAGGCATCTAAACTTGCACCATACACAGCAATGGCTAACAGAAGATATGTATTTTACAAGATATGTTAAATATTCAGATTATTTGATGTTTTAATCTATATAAATATGCTACAGGTATGGGATCCGTGATACGGAAACCCGTTATCCAGAAATTTCCAAATTATGGAAAGGCTGTATCCCATAAACTCCATTATAATCAAATAATCAAAATCTTTAAATGGATTTCCTTTTTCTCAGTAATAATAAATCAGTAGCTTGTACTTGATCCCAACTAAGATATAATAATTCCTTATTGGAAGCAAAACCAGCCTATTGGGTTTATTTAAAGGGATACTGTCATGGGAAAATATAAAATTTTTCAAAATGAATCAGTTAATAGTGCTGCTTCAGCAGAATTCTGCACTGAAATCCATTTCTCAATAGAGCAAACAGATTTTTTTATATTCAATTTTAAAATATGACATGGGGCTAGACATATTGTCAATTTCCCAGCTGCCCAAGTCACGTGACTTGTGTTCTGATAAACTTCAATTACTCTTTACTGCTGTACTGCAACTTGGAGTGATATCACCCCCCTCCCTTTTCCCCCCCAGCAGCCAAACAAAAGAACAATGGGAAGGTAACCAGATAACAGCTCCCTAACACAAGATAACAGCTGCCTGGTAGATATAAGAACAACACTCAATAGTAAAAACCCTTGTCTCACTGAGACACATTCAGTTACATTGAGAAGGAAAAACAGCAACCTGCCAGAAAGCATTTCTCTCCTAAAGTGCAGGCACAAGTCACATGACCAGGGGCAGCTGGGAAATTGGCAAAATGTCTAGCCCCATGTCAGATTTCAAAATTGAATATAAAAAAATCTGTTTGCTCTTTTGAGAAATGGATTTCAGTGCAGAATTCTGCTGGAGTAGCACTATTAACTGATGCGTTTTGAAAAAAACATGTTTTCCGATGACAGGATCCCTTTAATGTTTACATGATTTTCTAGTAGACTTAAGGTATGAAGATCCAAATTACGGAAAGATCCGTAATCCAGAAACCCCCTGAGCATTCTGTATAACAGGTCCTATACTTGTACAAACTATTAACGTTTTAAGCGTTCCATTTAAATAGCACAAACATGTACATAGGAACATATGGACCTACCTGCTAATCAGTATTGTCAAGTACTCCCAGTCTGCTTATAGTAACAGTAATTGAAATGGAAGAGTCAGGTCTTATTATGGGGTAGTTTAGAGTAATGGCGAAACAGACTGTCAAAGATCCCATGGTACTTGTCAGTTATCCTGTATACCTAGTCACTAGTACATATTGTAGGTGTTTCCCAGTTCTTGTCCATGTTAAGTCTTCCAAAAAAAAATGAATCTGAGCTGTTTGCTATTTTTTTAAGGGCAAATATAGAACATTCCAGGGTAACTTCCTTCTTTTGTAGATAAGCCTCCAAGGAAGAGATTTTTCAACTGGGTTCAAAAACATACCGTGGACTTGGTGGTAGGGTCCATTGAATTAGCACTATCTCTATAGCAGGGGTGTCCAACCCGCGATATTATTTTTTTAATTATTTTTATTTTATTAATTTATTAAGCCCTGAGGATGTCCGAATCGGAAAATCCGGCATCTCAGACCTGTCAAGGTTGCATATAAGTCAATGGGAGAAGTCTCAAAGGTTTTCCGATGTGCGCTGGGTTTCAGGCAATACCCCAAATTTTTCGGAGTTCTCAGGCAAAAAGCGGAGTTTTCAGATGAAAAATCCGAAAACATAGTGAAAACCGGATGAAAAATCCAAAAAAATAGTGAAAAGCTGTTTTTTTCCCACAAAGCAAAATTTTGGAAAAATATCATAATAAATAAGAGCAAAAAACCTGAATTTTATAAATAACCCCCTAGGAGTAAAATTAGAACCATATTATCTGTTGAGCAACTTGAGAATTCACTAAGAATTGAAACTACTTCCATTGAACCAGATATTGATACATTAGTTTCACAAACGCAATGTCAAAAATCCCACTAGGTTTATGATACCCTCTTTTATTTTACAATAAAATAAACCAAAAGCTAGCTTTAGTGTTTGTGTGTATTTCGAGTATGGCCCCAGAAAATGTTTCTTCTTCCAATGTGGCCCAGGGAAGCCAAAAGTTTGGACACCCCTGCTCTATAGCCTATCAAACTACATAGGCCAAAACAGACCTAGCAAACAGAAGAATATTATTATTGCATTATTTATAAAATCGTTTTGACTCGTTATTCTTTCCCAAATCATTGCTGCCACTGCAGAGAAAATTCAATGGATAACTATTTATAATACACAAAAGCCATGAATAGCTTGTAAATTATATCCTTATAAACGGTGAGTAGTGATGTCATCAGTTATAAACGGTGAGTTCTGATGTCATTTTTGTCACATGACCCACTGAAATTTGTGTATTATAATAAATAAAGTACCCCCAGTTGCAAAATATAAGGATATTAGAAGTTACCTCGGCGTTCCATGACCTGTATAAAAACACTCGGCCTTCGGCCTCGTGTTTTTATATGGTCATGAAACTCCTCGGTAACTTATAATATCCTTATATTTTACAATAGGGGGTACTTTATTCACTATATATTCTAGGTAAACTAAGTAATGGAGGAGCCATATAGTTAGAGGTGTCAGTAGCTGAGGGAATGTATCTCTAGCAAGACTATTTAGGTACAAGAACTTACTTGTTTTAGTAAGGGGGCAAAATACCACCCATTTCACATGTAAGGGCGATGATTAGGGCTTGTGCTGAACATACATTTGCCTATTGTTTTAATCATGAAAAGTGTGAGGCAACTTCAGGCGACTTTGGAAAATGAAGCGATCCGAATGGCACACCACCGGCGATTTAGATTCTACCTGGCGGGGAGACAGTTCGGGGAGATTAGTCGCCCAAAGAAGAGGCAATTTGTCGCTGGGCAACTTATCTCCCCCAGTAGCTTTGTGTGCCCCTGGTTTAATCCAGTTATAGTTTACAGATAAGAAGAGTCGATAATTCAGGGGGATTATCTATGCACTGGTAATCTTAAAATGACCATACATGCAGAGGATCTCTCCCTGATGTGCCCACCAGAAACGTAACTAGAGGACGACGGGCCCTGGTGCGGGACGCGCAGCTGGTGCCCCTGCCCCCCTCCGTACGCAATTTCCTGGCCAGATTCCAGTGGTGCGCAAGCTGCCGGGGGGCCTTGAGGTGGTGCGGTCCCTGGCCCAATCGCACCCCCTGCACCCCCAGTAGTTACGCCACTGGTGCCCACCTTGAGGTGGGTAATATCGGGGTGATCCTATCATGGGTCCTAGGGCCCAATGATTGGATCACAATTAGAAGAATACAAGCGGTTGGATCAAGAACGACATCAATGAACGCATATGGTCCTTGATCGCATCTGGCCAAATTTTGGGCAGATATTGATAAGGGAAGCCTGTCAGGCGGTCCCATACACTGCCCAATAAGCTGTTGACTTACTCTGTCAGCAGCTTATATCGGCCTATGTATGGAGACCTTAATTATATACCATGCAAGAAACCAACATGGTGTCCAGGATCATTGTACCATATGCATAGTCTAACCTTGGGATTCCATGTCATAATGGACTGTCCCTTATACATACACATATACGGTATGGCATCCATTATCTGGAAACCTGTTCTCCACAAAGCTCCGAATTATGGAAAGGCCATCTCCCATAGACTCCATTTTAATCAAACAATTTAAATTTTTAAAAAATTATTTTCTTTTCTCGGTAATATTAAAATAGTACCTTGTACTTCAGCCCAATTAAGATATATTTCATTTTTGTTTTCCAGGCCTCTCCTATTCGTATTCCAGTCTCTTTTTCAATTCCATGCATGGTTGCTAGCGAAATATGGATCCTAGCAACCAGATTTCTGAAACTGCCAACTGGAGAGCTGCTGAATAAAAAGCTAAATAATTCAAGGATCAAAATAAATTAAAACCAATGGCAAATGGTCTCAGAATATCACTCTCTACATCATAACTTAATTCAAAGGCGAACAACATCTTTATCTCTTGGGTACCAGGATTTTAATTTGTTATCTTGGATAACCTGCCATTGAAACCAGCAAACTGCCAAACATCCCTGTCAACTGGAATCAGGCTGGGAAATAACAGCATGGTTATAGCCTAAACATTTCTTATGAGTCCAGCTGGCATTGGGCATAGAAGTTGAGAAGCGCCAGCTGCAAGACCCCAATAGGTACAAATAAGTCGAGTTTGTAATTTGCCTGTAAATAAGAATCTTCTCTCAAATGACCCAGGCTGCAGTTTATGTGGGGCTGCTGTAAGCCAAGGTAGTTGCTTTTCAGATCCTTTCACTGCACTGTGCGGTCACTGAGGCAGCAGTAACTCTGAAAAAATGACTTGTCTACACCCAAACAATAACAGATTTGCCCTTTCTGTGTTGGTTACACCCACTGCTTTCTCTTTATAGGGAGACTCCCCACGTAGATGCAACTGCTGGACCTGCCTTCTCCTGAACAACTTTATTAAGCAAAAGGAGGATAAAGGGGAAAAAAGAATCAGTTTCTGCACATCTCTCAAGAATAGAGCTGCCAGGAGAAAATATTTTGTCCTGCTTAAACCTACATTCTTTGACTGGTTGCTTTGTGACAGTGCCACCATAATATTACTGTGGTATTACCGTGGCCTTGAGGACCAATCCATGCTGGTTTTTTTACCAAACAAAATTAATTAAGAGTGCAGTAATCGGTAGCCTAGGAACAGTTATCCAGAATGCATGGGACCTGGGGTTTTCCATATAACAGAGCTTCATACCTTAAGGGTTGGGGCAGATTCGGGGAGATTTAGTCGCCTGGCGACTAATTGCCTCTTCTGTGGGGTGACAAGCTCCCGAACTGCCTTCCGTCTGCCTTCCGCCTGCTTGAATGAAGAATCGTCTGCGCTAATGCACTCACGGCGCAGTGCAGTTCGAGGAGATTGTCGCCCCGCAAAAGAGGCGATTAGTTGCCAGGCGACTAAATCTCCCCGAATCTGCCTGTCTGCCCCAACCTTAAGTCTACTAGAAAATCATGTAAACATTAAGTAAACCCAATAGACTGGTTTTGCTTCCAATAAGGATTAATTATATCTTGGTTTGAAACAAGTACATGGTCCTGTTTTATTATCACAGATACTCCAGATAATGGATCTTTCCTTAATTTGGATCTTCATACCTTAAGTCTACTAGAAAATCATGTAAACATTAAATAAACCCAATATGGTTGGTTTTGCTTCCAATAAGGATTGATTATATCTTCGTTTGGATCAAGTACAAGCTACTGTTTTATTACTACAGAAATGAAAGGAAACCATTTTTAAAAATATTATTATTTGGATAAAGAGAAGACCTATTCGTATTTTTTTTAGCTTTTTGTATAATGGGTTTCCGGATAATGGATCCCATACCTGTATTTCTATTTTATATGTAGAGAAAAGCATTAGATGGCTTTTTCAAAGAAAGGTGCCTACAGTAAAAAGCCATCAAATGCTTTTCTCTATGTATAAAATAGAAATACAGCCATCTTCCTTGGCTGGTTAAACAAGTAGGGTCCTTAATCGATTATGGCTGAAACAGTTCAGTAGATGGGCATTCAACAAACTGAAAAGCACAGAAGTGAACTCCATAGCTGAAATCTTCGCTGCCTGTTATACTTTCATTCTTTGCTTCCCCTTTAGAGCTCCGTGAATTATTATTTCGCTCTTGCTTTGTTATCCCTAACTCCTGTAAAATATATTGCTGGCTTTCCTTGCAGATTCACTCTTGCACAAGCTTCCTTGTCTCTTTTCCTAGTCCTTCCGAAGGGGATAGTTTATAATCTTCTTAAAAGATGCCTGCAGGGGGTGTGTCTGGCATAATAGGGGGCATGCTAAGATGAAAATCTTCAATAATTGAATAACCCAGAGCTAGAATTACTAGAAATCCCACCCAAGTTTACTACAGAGGGATGCCAGAAAACTAAACTAAAGTTTGCCTATAGGCTGTATAGAGAGTCATTTTTACAATGGTGTAACTAGAAGGCACTGAGCCCCATAATAAACTCATCCCTGGGTCCCTTAAACTTTGCAAATCAGACACTTTTCATGAAACTCACTTTGGACACCACTGGGCCCTGATATATAGGTATGGGGCCTGTTATCCAAAATGCTCAGCACCCTGGGTTTTCCGGATAACAGATCTTTCCAAGGCACCCTTCACAGAAAACAACAGTGATGACACTATTTCATCCTGACCAAATTATTGGCATAAATACAAATATATAGACCTCCACCATTTATCCAGTATAATTGTGGCCTGGGTCTGATTCATCAAGATATGGTGCAAGTTGTAGCAATAGCATTTTCAGAGTTCAGGTTTCATCACTTCCGGGGGCAGCATTCACATCAGATTCACTGGGCACAAGTCTGGTGTGTGTCTACTGACACAACCTGCTATGTGAATATTGGCAGATATTGAGCTTTCTTTTAATGAATAGAATGAAAATCTCTTCCAAGATTTATTGAACAAGTATTTACCTAACAACAATAGCAAAGTAAGGAGAACTCCCTACTACTCTGGATTAAAACAACCAGGCACACTTGATAGATGGCTCCCGTCCCACCCAGTTTATGACCTAGCACTTCCTCTGAAAGACTTCCCACGTTTAATAGTTGCTCATTAGTGACCCTGATAGTCAACACATGGAGGGTGGGAGATTACACAGATGTCTGGTAACTGCGGAAGGAGCAAGAACCCAGAAGAAGATCTACATCGCCTCTATTGCAACTTGCTTGTTAAAGGAAAACTATACCCCCAAAATGAATACTTAAGCAACAGATTGTTTATATCAAATTGAATGACATATTAAAGAATCTTACCAAACTGGAATATATATTTACATAAATATTGCCCTTTTACATCTCTTGCCTTGAACCACCATTTCATGACTCTATCTGTGCTGCCTCAGAGATCACCTGACCAGAAATACTACAACACTAACTGTAACAGGAAGAAGTGAGGAAGCAAAAGGCAGAACTCTGTCTGTTAATTGGCTCATGTGACCTTACATGTGGTTTGTGCACAGTGAATCTTACGATCTCAGGGGGCGGCCCTTATTTTTTAAAATGGCAATTTTCTATTTATGATTACCCAATGGCACATACTACTAAAAAAGTATATTATTATGATAATGGTTCATTTACATGAAGCAGGGTTTTACACATGAGCTGTTTTACTCAGTATCTTTTAATAGAGACCTACATTGTTTGGGGGGTATAGTTTTCCTTTAACAGAGGTCGGCAGGAGGCCTAAGCCGGAATGTAGGCCTCAGTGCGTTGGTGCAGTTTGTTTTTTGATGCAGTTCATAAGCAGGCCATTCTACCTGAATAACAATGAGGCTAATACCCAGAATAAGAGAAGAGCTGGGTATGCGGAAACCTTGAGCATTTGGATCTAAGCCCTGGGAAAGTCAGAAGCTCCTGTAACTCAGATGGCTCATATAGAGGCAAATGGAACCCAACTGGTGATTTCTTAATTACAGCTTGCAGAGAACGCCGAAAATACAGGGTGTTGAAATGGACAGGCATCATATCTTATGGCCATATTAAAGAGACAACATACCTTTTGTTGACTAAGAACTCATTTTAATCAGCTGTAAAAGGGGACTCCGAAAATCAGTTTTTGTAATAAGAAAAAAATGTATTCAAAGCAATGTTCCTATACAATAAACATTGCTTTGAAGTAATTTGTAAATGTAATTATTTAATGGATCAGCCTAGATCTGCCTGCCTATGTATGTACCGGTAGATACATGACAAATATATGATATATGATGGATAATAAATAGATAGATAGATATAGATGATAGATAGATAGATAGATAGATAGATGATAGACAGATAGATAGATAGATAGATAGATAGATAGAGATAGATAGATAGATGATAGATAGAAAGATAGATAGATAGATAGATGATAGATAGATAGATGTATTGTTGGATAGATAAATAGATGATAGATAGATAAATAGATAGATAGATAGATGATAGATAGATAGATGATAGACAGATATATGATAGATAGATAGATGATATATTGTTGGATAGATAGATAAATAATAGTGGGCATTGGCTCTCATGGGCCCCATCAGCCCAGACCCCCTTCTCTGGGACTAAAGTTGCGGCATGGGGCCCAGAGAGGGTATTCTGACTCCAATTGCTGTAATAATGGCTGAATCCCCATGAGACCTCCCTGCTGGGCCTGTATGGAGCTGGAACAACCACTGAGGACAATCTTTGCCAGATAGCTGAACTCACCAGACACTTGTAGTCCACAAAGCTGCTTTATTTGAGGTGGATAAACAATGTAGCAGTGGATGAATAAGTGCTGCAGGTCAAAAAGAATATTTCCTTCCTAACCTCTGAGCTGTAGCTCCTCACTCATGGAAGGCAGGAACACAAGAGGATGATGGGAGGAACTGACGTCACACATAAGGAAGGAATAGGAGGAGGGTTTACAAACGAGGAAATACAGAGCTTGCAATACAGCCTTGGTCAGCAGGTGGCAGCATAACAATGGGTATGCATATAAACATAAGCAATTAAACATATATATTTTAACCCTGATAACTTTAACTGCTGAGGCAGCACACTCCCCGTCTGGTATTTTTAGATACCACTATATTATAATAAACATAACGGCAGTATGAAAAGGCAAAATAAACATTGAGAAGTTTTGCTTGAAGATCTTTCCTGTGATCTGAAAAACAAAGAGGAAAACAGGCATGCAATGCAATAAACATGGCATTGTAAAAATAACCCAATGTCCTTAGTAGGTTCTCCTGTTAAAATCCATGGGAGTCTCTGGTGTTGAAGCAAATCAGAGTTCAATCCCCAAAGGGTAAAATGAGTACAAGTTAAGTGATGGGCCGATTGAAAGTCTCTGTGGCACCATCCTTAGCAATTTTCGTGACAAGGGTGGAAACTTCAGGATGAATCTCAAAGTCTCTGTCTGGATCCAAGAGACCGAAGATATCTGCAGAAGTTGTAGATTCTGAGTGATCCTTGAGGTAGACCACAACCGCTATGGCCTCAGTAGATGCATCTGAGAAAATATGGTTCTCCCTCTCCTGGTTGGCAGCAAGAGAATTTGAAGTATAGCACCTAGGTATGTGAAGCTCTTCCAGGGCCTTTAAAGAATGCTTCCATGACTCCCATTTTGATTGCTTATCAGTTGGTAAGGGAGTGTCCCAGTCCTTAACAGTCTCTGATAGCTGTCTTAGCAAGGATTTACCTTGTATGGTGATGGGTGCTACAAACCCCAGTGGGTCATACAGGCTGTTCACTATTGATAAGACACCACGTCTGGTAAATGGCTTATCTGCCACGGTAACCTGGAAGCCAAATGTGTCATGCAAAAAGTCCCATCTTAAGCCAAGGCTTCTCTGAATGGGTGGCTCATCTGTTCCCAAATTTAAGTCTTTAAATTCTGTGGCATGATCATCAGAATGGAAGGCTTTCATTACAGCTGTACTGTTTGAAGCAAACTTGTGGAGTCTGAGGTTAGCCTCAGAAAGCATACATTGTGTCCTTCTGAGTAAGTCAATAGCCTCTTGGTCTGTTGGTAAAGATTTAAGGCCGTCATCCACGTAGAAGTCTCTCTCCACAAAGTGTTGAGCATCTGCACCATACTCACATTTACCTTCACAAGCAGTCCTTCTTAGACCATATGTAGCAACAGCAGGTGATGGACTGTTACCGAAGACATGCACTTTCATGCGGTATTCCATTACTTCGCTGTTGATGTCATTGTTGCGGTGCCAGAGGAATCTGAGAAAGTTTCTGTGGTCCTCTCGTACGATAAAACAATGGAACATCTGCTGGATATCGGCTGTGATTGCAACTGGCTCCGTTCTGAATCTCATAAGTACTCCTACAAGGTTGTTAGTTAGGTTGGGACCAGTGAGAAGAACATCATTGAGAGAAGTACCTTGATATTTGGCACTAGAGTCGAATACCACCCTGATTTGTTTCGGTTTGCGTGGGTGATACACGCCAAAGGAAGGTAGGTACCAGCATTCATCGTGTTCTTGTAGTGAAGGGGCTGGTTCAGCACGATCATTGTCAAATATTTTCTTCATAAAGGCAATAAAATGTTCTTTCATTTCAGGCTTGCTTTTAAGGGTTCTCTGCAATGAGGCAAATCTGGACATGGCTTGCTCATGATTGTTTGGAAGTTTGGTTCTTGTAGAGCGGAATGGCAAGGGTGCAACCCAACTGTTAGAATTGTCTTTAAAGAATTCAGTGTCCATAATTTTTATGAACTCCTTGTCCTCAATGGAAGGTGCAATTTTGTTATCATCACTTTTAGTATGAAACACTGTATCCCCAAAGTTGTCATCACAGAAGATGGGAGTGACACTGGATACTGGGATCATATACTTAGGATTCTCCTTTACCTCAAAATGATGTGGGCATGGTGTGAAGTGAGTTGCTTGTCCACCTTGCAATACATGAGTTTTAAAGGAGTCAACTTCAGATGGCCTGTGCATTTTGTCTAGACAAACATCGCCCACTATTACCCAGCCTAGGTCAAGTCTTTGCGCATAGGGAGCATCATGAGGACCATTGCACTGTTGCCGTACCTTATGGACTCTAAGAATGTCTCTTCCCAACAAGAGCAGGATTTCAGCATCCTTTTCAATGGCAGGAATCTGACTGGCGAGGTGCCTTAAGTGGGGTTGGTGGCATGCAGCTTCTGGTGTGGGAATCTCTTCCCTGTTATTAGGTATCTCATCACATTCAATTAGTGTAGGTAAAGGCAGATGAATGTTACCTTTAATTGAGGAGATAATGTACCCATTAGCCCTCCTGCCCAGAGTCTCTATATGACCAGCACAGGTATTGAGTGTATAGGGTTCTGCATCTCCCTTGATGTTGAAAATCTCAAAGAAATGCGGTCTTGCCAAAGATCTGTTGCTTTGGTCATCAAGCATAGCATAAGTCTTTATTGCTTTCTCTGGTCGACCTTCAGGATATACCTGGACTAGGCATACCTTGGCACAGCATTTGGGACTATAGCCTTCTCCGCAGACTTCGGTACATGAAGTTGAAATCTTTGTTGAAGCAGGAACACATCCTTGTTCCTCCCCGCCATGATTTGAGATGGGGGTTGGAGACTGTGGACTATCAGGAAGAGGTGTTGGATGCAGTGCCGCAATATGCTTGTCACTGCTGCACTCAGTGCACTTAATAATAGTCTTACAGTCCTTAGCAAAATGATCTGAGGAGGCACAGCACTTATAGCAGACCCCAAACTTCTGGAGAAGCTCCTTGCGCTCCTCTAAAGACCTTGCCCTGAACCCACGACATTTCTTAAGTGGATGTGGTTTCTTGTGAATTGGACACTGACGGTTAGGATCCTCGGTTTTCCCAGAAGAAGTTTTGTCAGCTAAAGAGTTTGTAGCAGGAGGGATGTCTGTCTTTCTAACAGACACAGTGCCACGCAAGTCTCTGTGTTTAGTAGCTGTGTTGTCATGCTGTGCAGATGATGATAGGTTGGGTTCACTAAAGTTGAAGCTTGGATCATTCTTGACCCAGGAATAGTCACTGATGAATTTGCAGAAGTATGAAAATGGAGGGAAGGATACATTATATTGTTTCTTGTACCTTGAACCCGCTGTGGCCCACTTCTCTTGCAGCCCATATGGTAGCTTCAATACTACTGGGTTCACCCCGTGAGCAGTATCCAAGTAGCTGAGTCCTGAGAGACGAGGGTCTGCCTTAGCTAACTCCAGCTCCATCAGAAGGTCACTGAGTTCTTGCAGCTTGTGATTGTCTTTGTTGGTTATTTTTGGGAAAGATTGTAGTCTCTTAAACAAGGCACTTTCTATGGCTTCAGAGCTACCATAGGTTTGTTCAAGTCTTCCCCAAGCAGCAGCAAGACCTGCATCTGGGTAGTCAACATGCACAGCTCTTAGTCTCTTAACACGATCTGCAGACTCTGGACCTAGCCATTTGATGAGTAAATCAAGTTCCTCTTTGGCTGTGAGGTTGAGGTCAGCAATTGCAGCTTTAAACGTAGATCTCCAGGCTCTATAATTCTCAGGACAGCCATCAAACCTTGAGAGACTAACGTTAATGAGCTCACGATGTATCATATACCTGGCAAAGTCAGACAGGTCTGATCTCTCACTCTTTGGTGCCTGGGTAACTTGTGGAACCTGGGGGTTGTATAAGCTTCCCGGTGTATAAAGGTGAGATGAACCAGGATAAAATGAAGTGGCGTAAGCATTCAGCAGTGGTTTGGTCTCTAAGGCACTTGCTGGCTCTAGTTTAAACTGAGGTTTGTCACTGGAATTCACCTGAGAGATGGTAGGGGGTATCATCTCATGCTGAGTGACTACGTCTGTGTGGTTGGTCTGTCGCTGTGGCAGCTCCATGGTTTGGGTACTGTAAGGTACAGCAGTGTTAGTAGTAACAGGTAAAAGAGACTGACCTGTGTTATGAGTTGCAGGAGTTATCCTTGGATTTTGTAAGATTGATTGGTTGTCATTAAATGCATCCTGGTTTAGTACATATTTACTTGTGCGTTCAATAGGATCTTCAGACTCTGCTGGAATAGGGCAGTCTTGTTCATGTGATTCTCCCAGTGCTTGCTCAAGGACCTTTAGTCTTGCAATAGCTGCTGCCTTTTCCTTTTCCATTTGAAGAATTTCTAATTCAGCTTCCATTTCTGCCCTTTTGCGTGCAGCTTCTGCTTGCTGGCGTGCAGCTTCTGCTTGCTGGCGTGCAGCTTCTGCTTGCTGGCGTGCAGCTTCTGCTTGCTGCCTTGCAACTTCTGCTGCTGCCTCTAATTGCTCGCGTGCAGCTTCTGCTTGCATCTCTGCTTTAAGTTTAACCTCTCTTTTAGCATAGGAAATTTGCACCTTAACTGCTTCAGCATTAGCACGGGCCTCTATAAGCTTGTCACTTAGTGTGGATTTCCTAGAATGAGAGGTCTTGGATGATCTTGATGTGAGCCGTGATGATGTGGATCTGTGAGACCTAGTCTCTTGCAGGTGTGTAATCTTGAGCTCTGCCTTATCCTTAGCGCTTTGCACCAAAAAGTCTCTTTCTTGGTCTAAGGCTTCAGATCTGGTTAGCTCTGCTGAGGATTCCTTTATATTAGTGTCTTTTAAGAAGGTAGTATATTTAGCAGACAGCCGCTGATAACGTTCATAGTTAGCAGATAAGCGATTTATACAGTCTCTTAAATCAGCTGCGTCATTGTTAGAATGTGAAAGAACAGACATGCATTGCACAGTTCTATCCCATAGTTCTGATAAATTGCTTGAAAACTCATCCCTTGTAATCTCATAATTTTCTCTGGATTTTTGAGATGGTTTTATTATGCGCTTGGGCCTGACACTTTGCTCTGCAGTATATATGGGGTTTTCTCCCTGGATGTCTGTGAGCTCTGGTGCATGGTGCACTTGCTTAGCTTCAGTTGATAATGAATGCACAGAGCCTTGCTGCGACATTTTGCACTTTTGCTGAAAATGGTTACTGTCTCTTTAAGAAAGTTACAGCAGTGGCAGGAGTGTGGGGCAAACTGCAGCAGTGTTATAGCAGGACCCTGAGAGCAGTGTATACAGCAGCTTGAGCAGCACAATAACACAATCCAGTTGCATAAAACAGTCCTGAACATTCACTGGGAACAGCATGTGCTTGTAGAACCATGTGTTTTTGCAGGGAGTTGTTAGACTGCATTAAACTTGGCTGCAGATTGAATATAAGTGACTTGCCAGTGAGTGGAGACTTGATGGAACATACAGTGTGACAGCAGGTTATAGAATTTTATTCTTTTTGACTATTCTGACTCCAATTGCTGTAATAATGGCTGAATCCCCGTGAGACCTCCCTGCTGGGCCTGTATGGAGCTGGAACAACCACTGAGGACAATCTTTGCCAGATAGCTGAACTCACCAGACACTTGTAGTCCACAAAGCTGCTTTATTTGAGGTGGATAAACAATGTAGCAGTGGATGAATAAGTGCTGCAGGTCAAAAAGAATATTTCCTTCCTAACCTCTGAGCTGTAGCTCCTCACTCATGGAAGGCAGGAACACAAGAGGATGATGGGAGGAACTGACGTCACACATAAGGAAGGAATAGGAGGAGGGTTTACAAACGAGGAAATACAGAGCTTGCAATACAGCCTTGGTCAGCAGGTGGCAGCATAACAATGGGTATGCATATAAACATAAGCAATTAAACATATATATTTTAACCCTGATAACTTTAACTGCTGAGGCAGCACAGAGGGGGTCCTGAGACAGCAGCCCCAGTGGGCCCCTGAATAGATATACATAGATAGATTATAAATAGATGAATAGATCTATAGATGATCAATAAATAGATGAATAGATAGATATATAGACTATAGATAGATAGATAATAGATAGATAGATAGATAGATAGATAGATAGATAGATAGATAGATAGATAGATAGATAGATAGATAGATAGAGCACACACAGACACATACTTTTGCATACATACAAACATGAATGTAAACTTTTGTATGCTGGCAATTACCTTTACAGAATTCACATGGTCACGCTCACCTTCTGCACTGGCAGAAGAAATATCAATGCCTCCAATTTTTGACAGTGGAGTTTGGACCACAAATGTTTACATTTATATTTTCAGGCGAAAATAAAACACCTGTCATAATGGCATGCAGTGGGGAGCAAGGGGTGCAATTGTACCAGGGCCCAATTCCCCCAGTTCCCCCTCGAGCCCGTCAGAGACCGCCCGTCGGTAAGGAAACCGCGTGTCTAGTGTATCTAGAGGGGTAGAGGGGGGCCCAGGTGCCCGAAAGCAGTTAGTTACGTTACTGATGGCATGAGTGGGTATCACATAGTATGTGTTCCATTAGTCTATCTGACATGTTGGGAGTGTCAGCACAATGTGTCTGTTTAAGATGAATGATTAATCCAGTACTCCAGGAGGCTGCCTGGGATTTATTGAAGGGTATGAGACCGTCTCAAGATAAAAAAACCTTAGAAAAACTAAGTTGCAGAAATATGCAACCAACATCTTGCAAGAAACATGTCTCTAACCGACCTATTTGATGTTGCCTAGGGGCCTCAAAGCAGACTCATTATTCGAACTCCTGTATGGATATTTTTCAGGCATAAAGACCATGTGAACTACCAAACAGAGCCTCCTGCAAGCTGCTAGTCGGTGGTGCTACACATAGTCAATCACAGCTCTTATTTGGCTCTCCCTATAAACTTTTTTCATGTTTGTGTTTCTTCCCAAAACTTTTTACATTTGATTTGATTGTGGCTCCCCAGTAAAAAAAAGTTTGGGGCCCCTATCCACTTACCGAAAACTGTTAGTTGAACTAAGATCTAATGAAACTGAAATCATAGTAATCCATTATAAGTGCCCAACTCATCACCATCATTTATTTATCCATGCCATTTGAGGAATAGGAAAGTGGACATAGTAGACGCATGAAAGTGATGTATGCTTACTCCTACAATTCTTAGGTTTAGGCTAAAATCTTGTGCTCTTTCCATTCCATGTGGAAACACTGGTCTTGGGCTGTTGGTGATATTGTTTGATGACCTTTCACCTTAGCTCTCAGGTCTTTTGTGGTGGGAAATTGTCCTTCTTGGTTCTGAAGTGAGAGGATTCCGATGGTGACACAGGAGCTGTCGTCCTTTAAGTACATGGGTAAAAGTAATCAGGGAGGGAGTGGTACCCACTTGAGAATCAGCATCGGATGAAAGCAAAGCAACTGGTTGTGGGGTGGCCACCAAACCATCTCTTTAGCTCTCAAGTGCTTTCTCAAAAAAATTATTTGGTCTCTCATTAACATTTTGATTTAGCCCAACGTATAACCCAACCTTGCTTTAAGCATTTATCCTCTTCAAGATAATAAAATGTTCTCTCCCAGTCTTCCGCCTCGAGGTATTTATTGTCGGCTAAACCAAAGATGAAACACAAGACTCCATTGATGCTGCCTGGTTTAAACAAACAGTCTCCATAAGTGGGAATGTCTGCAGGAACACAGGACAGATTTCTCATTCATTTTCATGGGGATTGATACATTACATCTGCTCTTTGATTTGGTAATGAAGGGATGGAGGCCAAATGGAAAGCAGCTCGCCAGAAATATCAAATCCAAAGTTTTTTTTTTATAAATTTACATTTAACGGCACATTTATTTTTCTAAATTTGTACCGTGCATTCGGGTTTTTGAAATGTTTTAAATCATTGTGGCACTAGAGGAACTAGGATATACCCTAAACTGGAATACCCTAGTATAGTGCCATATTTATTGAAGCAGACCATTGCCTCTAGTTTAAGGTTAATCTTTGCATCACTGTGGATGCCTAACATATTACCTCCCTGTGATTCACACTTTCCTTGTCCTTTAATACCAGTGTATACCCTCTTTATGAGCAGCATTTATTCTTTATTTGTTTTTTCCTAAAGATGAAGTAAATAGTGGTTTTATAACATTTAATTAGGCTATTGGTCTTTTTTTTGGGTGGGGGGGTTGTTATTGGTGCATATGTTTATGGTTTGAATGATAGTCTAGAAAACTAATGGAAAAAGCCAGATGAGCAATAAATAAAGTATAAGAATTTAGCCTCACAAAGTGTTTTTGTTGACTCTACAATCAAGATAACTTTCAGTCTGAACAAAATAGGACAAATTTATTTTAACATGCGGCTAGTGATGGACGAATCTGTGCTGAAAAATTTGCAAATTTACAGTGAAATTTGCAAAAAGGTGAAAAAAAAGTCAATGGGCGTCAAAATAGTTTTGATGCAAAATCTTTTATACGTGCAAGTATTTGGTCCAAATGCATTAAAGTCAATGGGCGTCTTATTAATTTTGACACGCGACAATTTTTATGCAGGCGCCAAATGTTGCCGCAGTTTTGCAAATTAATTAGTTCGAGGCAGAAATTTGCTGCAAATTCGTGTCTGGCGAATTTATTTGCCCATCACTACATGCGGCCCCTATGTGGCGAAATTTTGGATATCGGATTACAGGCATTGTTTGCTTGTTTACTCCACGTAGCCATTTTCCATTGAGAGACAATGTGGAAAAGTACAGTTTCCATGAATGCACCAAACTTGGGAGTCCTGTCCCATTTCAGCAAGAAGCAATTTGCAGATTAGTACAGTGAATGTAATGACGAGTGGACAGGGAAACTTCAGCCCATTGTGGCTCAGGCCGGGCTATTCCAGCTATATGTAAATGCATGCACTGCTCTATGTGCATGTGTCCACTTTGAAGTTACCATCTGAATTTAATTCTGCTTTTGTGATTAAATCAGGCCATTACGTTTAATCTCACTTAATAGTAAAGAATGCTCTTTGTTGTTTTCTATAGGCAACATATTCTGCCCCTAACATATACAGCTTGGCATTCACACTTAACTATTAATCCCCAATGCCAGATAATTACTTCATCTAGAGGCTCTCTGTGCAATTCACAATTCAATTGATTGCTGCCATTCTCCCCCCCATACATTAATGCACTGTTTTGGTCTTCCTTTTTTGCCTCAGTGAACTCTATCAAGCTGTCCAAATTTTCTGGGCATGTGGGCGTATTGTAAATTGGTAAATTAAATTCGGTGCTGACCCCCTAAGCACACAAATCTATTGGCCCCGTGAGTTAGATGATTAAGGAGCCTGCTTTTACCACTCAAATACCTCAAATTAGAAATGGGCTACATTTAGCTGAATATTTAGTCTCAAGTGAGAAGTATGAGGTTCCATTGTGCTGGCGGGTTTCTGCATAGTATCCTAAGTCAAAGATGGTACAAAGCCATTGTGCATTGCTGGTTATCAGACACCTAGATAGCAACGAAGGCTTTGGTTTTTATTGGAGTAGAAAATGATTTGGAATACAGGAACTGCTCTAAACAAGTCTCATTAGTCACTTTTTCATAGTCTTTTTTCATGGGGTCCCAATAAAAGAGATTGTTCAGTATGAATGTGCAAAGCAGATAATTTCCCAAGGTTTTGGGGGGCAAGCACAGGTAGGGCTGGGCTGAAGGTAGATAAAGGACACATTATAAGATATTTTCAGGACACAGACGTGATTTTTTTCTAATTTCCCCTCCCTATTCCCATGGCAAGGAGCCCTGAGCGTCTTAGTGTATAGCCATCCCTATACATTCCACTTAACTTCTGAGTTCTTTCAGTGTGGACCTCCTCCAAGCCTGGGACATTTCAGAATGCCAGCGGTGAAGCCAATAAAAGTATGGGACCTGTTATCCAGAATACTGGGGAGCTGGAGTTTTCCAGATAAATAATGTAAACATAAGTTAATAGTTAGAAAAATGTTGTAATAATAAGAATTATTTGGTTAAAATAGAGCCCAGGGGCGTAACTACAGAGGATGCAGACCCTGCAGCTGCAGGGGGTCCAGGAGGTATAGGGGCCCCATGAGGCCATAATTCATATAGAAGTTAATTAAATATTGGTAAAACAGGTCAACCTCTAGACATTTTTGGGGCCTGAAAAATAAGTCTAATAAGCTGAAAAATAAGTCACTGATAGAAGCTATAGGAGATGGCCTTCCCAAAATTGGGAGCTTTTGGCCAAAATCAGCCTTCTGCAATAGCCGCCTCTGAAATTGGCCTGTGTATTTCATCTGATTTCAGCCCCTGTGTGGCGCTAGACTTCTGGATAACAGGTTTCTGGATAATGGATCCAATACCTGTACTAGAATGACCCAAGAGACAGAAGGTACCGTACACTAAGCCTTGTCATGCCACCTTTATCTTTATTGAGTTACACATTGGAGTTTAAAAAACCCTAAAAATTAAGTCTTTATCCTGGGCCAACTTGTTTTTAGCATATTAGCCATTCATAAAATCTGTTTTTTGCCTATTACTTTAATTATTGGAACTGAATAAACAATAGCACCACAATTCAGTGGCTACAATATAAAATCAGTTTGGCGTTTGACCATTTTCTGATCAGGCATGCTATTATATTATTGTCACTGAGGAATCTGTGTTTAGTGGTGTAACTACCAAGGAAGCAGACCCTGTGGCTGCAGAGAAGCGAGGGGGTACAGGGAACCAGGCAGGGGTCAACTTCCTCAGTAGTAAATACAGAAGGGGATCACAAGTGACTCACAAATATGTAAGATGGGGGATTGCAAGTCACCCAAAATGATGTGTGGAGGGAGCTTTGATCATCTGATCAGTTGTTGTGTCTGTCCACGTGTATTTGTGGTCATACTTTACTAACACTGTAGGTGGATTGATCAGAAACCTCTAGGATTGGTCTGTAAGGTCTATAGAATCACCTCTCTGAATATTTGCATTTATACATATTAGGAGATGCCATATTGCTGACTGCCACTTAGTTGCACCATCTTTATACGACCCCTAGGGGTTCTACACTAGTCTGTAATGTGGCTACTTCATGTATTTTCAAATGCAAAGAAGTACAGGCACAAATTATAAAACCTGTTGAGGTTCTTTTGCCAAGTGACCTAAATGATATATGCTTTCATTATCTTGGCGACCCATTTGTATCATTTGCTGCTTCCTTTCATTTTCATTTGAAGAACCCATAAAACAGCTTTGTTTTGAATGGAAAGTCAAATAAAAATTTCATGGAAAATCTTACACAATTGTCTTATTTAATGACAGCACCATGGAAATCGGTGGTCCCTATTGTACTACACAGGCCAATAATACGGTGCATTTTTGCCTAAAGGAACAGACAACGTTTAATTTATCCTTTTAAAAATGCTTTAGGATAAGGGCTGAGTATTTAAAGTACATGTGTTTCTTGTATCAGGCTGGTTTGACTGTAACTGTATTCCAGTATTGATATTTAGTAAAAGCTTATCCCAAATTAAAGACTCTTTTCCACCTGTGAGGTTGCTACTGGATGCAGCTGACTAGTAGCCATTACTCCATCTATTGATCGCTATTCAGCTTTTACAAGTTTTACTATCTCATAAAAAGGGAGCATAATGCAGCCCCGGACAATAGAAACTTGTAAACAATAAGCGTTTGGCTGGAGGGGGCTTGGAATCCATTACAGCCGAAGAAAGGAGTTTTGTTAGGAGTGTGTTTCAAAGTCTCTCATCACTTTTTTAGGGCTGAATACTGTGTAATGATTTCTACCAGGATTTAATTGACATTGGAGGGGGATTTTAGCAGCAACTTCTTTAAATTGCTGCCATTATTTCAATTGCAATCTGGTCCCTGTGCTGGTTCTTTAACATCTGGAATATTCCTTTAAGAAGCTTTAGGGCAGATGTTTGTCCTGGGCATCTGTAGCTAAAGCCTCTGGATGTAGATAAAAGTATTAAAGGGCAATTATATATAAATATTTCCAAATGTCCCTATTGCAGTTTTTAACTTTTATTTTGAGAGAATTCTCGTAATGTGATGGCTGCAAGTCATTATTGCAATATATTGGTTTAGAATTACCTCGTTATCTGGTGATGGAGTATCTCATCACTGATTCTTTATAGGAGGGGTGAGATTGACTGAGGAAAGACATTGAGCAAATTCACTAAAGGATGAAGCGCCTAACGCTAGCGTTAATTCGCTAGTGTAGCGCATTTTTGTTAATTCGCCGATTCACTAACGGACGCTGGCGTAAATTCGCTAGTGTTACTTCGCACCCTTACGCCTGGCGAATGTACGCAACGGATGTAACTACGCAAATTCACTGACGCGCAAATTTTTCTGAACGCTACCTTTTACGCCAGACTTCCTTCGCCACCTCAGACCAGACGAAGTGCAATAGAGTAGATAGGGATTGCTTCAAAAAAAGTTAAAAAAAATTCTACGTCCCAAAAAACGCTGGCGTTTTTCCTTTTTTATGGGTGATAGGCTGAAAAAGATAGAATTTTTTTTTTTTGGGGCTCCCCTCCTTCCCCCCTACATTTCCTAACTCATGGCACCTTAACTATACAGTGGGCACATGTGTAGGGCAAAATAAAAATGTTATTTGCAGTTTTGAAGGTTTCCCAGGCTTGTGTAGTGATGTTTCATATACCTCCATTGTAACCTCAATTTGGCGCTGTATGCAAATTAAGCATCGCTAGCTTAACCTTGCTTTGCTTGGCAAATTAACGCTAGCGCAACTTCGCAACCTTATGCTTCCCCTGAGCGCAACTTCGGATTTTAGTGAATTTGCGTATCGCTGGCGAAAATACGCCTGGTGAAGTGCGGCGAAGCGGACGCTGGCGCAAATACGAATCATAGTGAATTTGCCCCAAAAAGCTATCTTGCAATCTCAGTTTCTTTATATAAAAAGAAAGCTCTCAATCTCAATCTCACTCACCTCCTCATACCAGGCTCAAGACACACATCTACCTTCCATCCTCTCTCTCCATTGCTGGTGATTAGCTCCTTTATAGCCTTGTACCACATGAATCCCCAGACCATCCATAGTGCCATTCTAACACATCTGGTGGAGCTATTGTAATCTTCACACCAGAAAATCCTACTCAGGAACCTAAGCCATGCTGGTGGAAAACACAATAGTGGCACATACCACTTGGGGGCACCAAGCTGGTTAAGACTGTGGACTTGAATGATGATTCCTCCTTTTGTTCGGTTTGATATTTACATCTACCTTGCAGAAAAAAGGGTGGTACTTTGCATAGACCAAAATGTGAAGATCTAAGATCTAATTTATGGAGTTCTATGGAGCTCTTCCTGAAATGACCACAGCAATCATAATGCTTCCATTCCATTGGCCTGGACCTCCAGACAAAACTCTTTATTTATAACTCTTGTTTTTTGTACACTGACCCCTTTGGTCTTACATTTGAAAATTTTGTAGAACCTATGGTTGGGTTTGTTGATGGCGACTTTTCTCTACTAAAAATTTCAAATGTATTTTTTAATTCCATGAAAAATAGTTAAATATTTTATTATTCATTTGTTCTTTACTACATTTCGCTGGCTTTTATAATAGCCTCACTGACCCATGTTTCAATTTCAGCCTTGAATAAGACTCCATAGTTCTTTTTATAGCTATGTATGTTTCTTCTTCCATACACCTCTTGTAGAGTTTGCATCTCCTGGCAGGCAGTTAGAATGTGGCATGGAGTAATCATTTTTAAGTATGTGATGCCCAGATAAATACACTAGTAACATAACAGTTCCAAACCATGAACAAACTCATAGGCTGTATAGAGTCCTACCATAACATTCTATTATATGATGTGAATACAAGTAGCACTATATAAATTAACATATACATACATATGTGGAGTTTATTATGGGAATACCTTTGAGAGGTAGGGAAATAAAGTGCATGTAAGCTCTTTTGTCTGACAGACACAGATTTATATGTTCAACTAGGGTTTGTTTGGCAAAATTATCAAAGATGCCAATGTAGTATATCTTTCAACTCAACAGCTGAGCTATAAGAGACACAGTTTTCCACCTGCCAGGAGCTATTGTCCTCAGTATCTGCAGCCAGTCATTGGCCAGTAACGTAGCTCTGCAGGGGAATGTGTTTGTGTTTCATCACTAACTACACAAAGAGATGCCCAAATAGGCCCAATCTAGTTATTCAGCCCTCAAATTCAAATTGTAGTCCCTTCAGGCAATTTATTTCTTATGCCATCATCATCATCAACATAATTATCATCATCATCATCATCATCAATATCATCACAGTGGAAGGACACATTAGAAAATACTACAAAGGCAATAGGATTGATGTTAACAGTTATTATAAAAGGCCCCCATAGCTATAGTACATTGTATTGTTGCTTTAGTTGGTTTCACAGTAGTGTCTCTTAAATTGCATTTATTATTTCAGAAATAACCTTCAATGCAATACAAAAATACTGAACGTTCCAGGCATGAAATAAGGGATATTTATTAGGCTGTTGGTCTATAGAGTTCACTGGATTGTGCCTGAGTTGGTAAGGCACTAAATCATAATACAGATGTGTGTGCAATGAACAGATGATCGACACACCCAACAATGGAACATTTTCCAGTACTGGTCTCTCTCTGGAAATAAGTTTATCCTATCATCAATATGTCAGGGGTGTCACACAGCAATGTGATTTTCTTACCGCACACCCAATCTCACTGATCCTGCAGAGGTGGTGCGTTCTTCCGTCGACCCGGCAAGGTCCCCTAGCAACGTGAATGTTGATAAAAGGATCCGCACACACTTCTTTCTTTTGCAGTGGGGGGTCACCCCTTCACTTTATTTGTTTAATCACCACACCATCAACGTTTCGGGGGGGAAACACCCTCCCTTCATCAGGATTGGATGAAGGGAGGGTGTTTCCCCCCCGAAACGTTGATGGTGTGGTGATTAAACAAATAAAGTGAAGGGGTGACCCCCCACTGCAAAAGAAAGAAGTGTGTGCGGATCCTTTTATCAACATTCACGTTGCTAGGGGTGTCACACAGCCAGTCCCCAAGCTGTTGCTAAACTGCTGCACTCAACAGGAATGTTTAGTACAAACCTATTAGATGGTTGTTCCAATATTCTAATGGCAATAGATTAGCTTCTGATTGGTTACTGGGAGTTACTGGTTACAACAGAACCACAATGCCATTTGTCCATACATAATTCTTCACCTTCTATGAATAGTCATAGCCTGAAGAGTGCCATCCCAAAGAGTCCAGTGTCTAGTTCTTGCTCTCACAGTCTTTCTAGTCTAGAACCCTCATACTGTATTTACTTGGAAAACTGTATAGCTTTGATGCTGAGGCTCCCTGAATTAAAGAGAGTGAACCTGCAGATGGTACAAGTGCAAACGCTGGCACTCCCGGGCAGACTGTATGCAGAGCACTGCTGTTCCTCCAAGGACAGTGAGTGGAACTTGTTGCTGCATTGAGGGTCTGGATTGTTGTTTGTCCCTGGGGCTAAGAGTATGGATCCAGGTGCTGCAAAAAGGGGCAACCCAGCTAGCAGCAACCTGGGCCCTGGGCCACACATGTCTCCAATGAGCCTTCTTAATTCTTGAAGGGAGCTGCCAAGGAGCAGTATGTAATTCCTGGCCAACAGTAATGTGGCAATCTTGGACAGCTTCCTCCCAGGTGAGCTCTGACAATGGGTTGCAGAGTAGGGCAAGATTACTTCTCTAAGAGCATCCATTGCCAGGTTTAGATCTTGCATCCTTTTCCTTTCCCTACTGTTAATCTTTTTTCTCAATTGGTGCTGTTCCTCCTTTAGGTCATTGGCATGCCCCCCACAGCCATTAATAGGCACAGAAGGCTCCTGATTGTCTTTGCCATCGCTGATGGTCAAGATAGAAGAAGGGTATCTGCAACTAGCAGGTCGGTCTTGGACAGCTTTGCCACAAAGAAGGTCACTCTGACAGTGCCTAATCATCTTCTCTCTATTCTGTATGAACCTGCAGATCTGCATAATATGGCTCCCAGAGTCCTGAGCGTCTTAAATCTCAGTCATACTTGTGTACAAGGAAGCAGTGAGGCAAACGGAAGGGAAAAGAAACAGGTTGTTGAGGGACTTGCAAGTGCAATGACCTGTAGCCGGCTTGCTTTTCTTGTCGCGGCTGTGCAACTGATAAACCAGTAGATGAGACTGCCCTCCCAGGCGATCCAGCCTCTGACAATATTTTCATTGGCTAATGTGTTTCTGCCTTAAAAAACATAATACAAAAGCCAAGTCATGTCTAAAGCTTCATTGTAGCAGCTAGTGTGTTTCCCAGGGAAGTCTGCTCTTACTCAGTATCCAACTGCACACAACGGATTCTTTTATAGCCACATGCAAATGCTCCCATGAATATAACACTGGGCTTATGTTAGGAGGCTGCTACCATTTAATAAGGATTCCCACACATTTTTCCTGGTCATATTTTCCCGCCTTAATGTTTTTGTTGCAGTACTTATTTCACTGTTCTACAAACAATGGCCTTGTTTTCCAAAGGTTATATCCAAATGCCCAGAAATGGTACAAAAACACCGGCTCAGCATGCCACAAAACTAGTTCACCATCCATTATGTCTGTGTGCAGTGAAGTTTAGCCAGTTGTCCACTATAGGTCTCTTCTGCTGGAGGAATCTTGTATCTACCTCCTGACTCAAAGCAGGTTCTATAGGTAAATTCATTGAGCACTCTATGTCCCACTGCATTGTGGCCAGACCTTTATTAACTGGGTAATCCAAATGTGTATGAGCAGTATGGCAAGACCCTCATGGGCTGTTCAGCCTTAGACTAGCAAAGAGGAATTCTAGGTTCACTTATATTTAAAAAGTAAGGTTTTGGAAAAGGTTCCAAAAGCAGTGGTCGCCAACCAGTGGCTCATGAGCTACATGTTGCTCACCAACCCCTTGGATGTTGCCATCAATGGCTTCAAAGTAGATGCTTAGTTTCTGGCTTGGAAGTAAGTTTTGGTTGCATAAAAAACATGTCTATTGCCAAACAGAGACTCATGTAGGCTGCAGGTCTTCATAGGGGCTATCAAGTCACCAATCACAACCCTTATTTTTAGGCCCGGATTTACAAACGGGGCGCCCTAGGCCGTCTCTGCTCATCTCCCCCCTCCCTGTAGGCATCCCCTTCCGTATTTGCCTCCGTATCCCCCTTCCCCTCTGCATCTACCTCCGCATCCCCCTCTCCCTCCACGTCCCCCTACCCTTCTGCTTCCCCCTCCGCTTCCCCCTCCGCAATCTACGTCTCTCTCCCCTTCCCCTCCGCATCCGTTTCTCCCTCCTCGTCACCTTGTGCATGTGCATGTGCGTATATGCATATATCTTGAATATGCGGGCCGGGCCATTGTGGCTAGGGTTGCCACTTTTTCTGAAAAATGTTACCAGTCAGTGGGGGGCAAAAGTAGATGGCACTACATGCCGTGATGCAAAAGGGGTGGAGCTACATCATGCGATGACCAGAAAAAAAGGTAAGTTCTGAGCGAATTGGGGGCGGGCCAAAGGCACCCAATAAGTGCCCTGAGTGGGTGCGAAACGCGTATGGGGATGGAGATGCAAATATAAATTTTTTAAACTTTTTACAAATAAAAATATTTTTTTAAACGATTTTCTCTGGTCCTGTGGATCAGTCTGAGTGCCGGTCAGCCCTGTTTCTTCTACATATCCATTACAAATTCCCGCCAACTACATTGCCGGTAACTTTGTTATAACGGCCCCGGCCTTGGCAGGTGTTTTACTGACTAGGCCGGTAAAATACTGGCCGGGTGGCAACCCTAATTGTGTCCTTGCCACAAATCCGGGCCTGCTTATTTTGTACCACCCAGGAAAATTTTTCATGCTCGCAGTTTTTTTTGGAACACACTGAGAGTGTGTATTTATTTCAATATGATCTTTGGGGCCATGGGTGTCCGCAGAAGGGGGCAAGAGGGGGCAGTTGCCCCACCCTGACTTCTCCAGTTATTTCCAAGAAATTTTAAATGTTATTCCCAACAACACAAAACATTTTTTATACTTCCCACCCAATAGAAAATCTTCTGCATTGTCATGAATAGGTTAATCTTCAGTGGGATGCTGCCCTATGTGACATTGGCTTACTTGCCCCAACCCCCTGAAACATTTTCTGCGGACACCCATGTTTGAGGGGCCCTATTTCAGGCAGATTTTGGTCTGATGATCCCTGTTTAAACTCTTACTCTCCTGTTTCTATTTCTTTTTTATAGTGGGAGCATGGAATGCACTGTTCTTACCCCATTTAATACATAGTTATTAGATTTTTTTTTCACTGGGTGGGTTACCCACACAATAGTTGCATATAAGAAGCTTGAAGGAGCTACACTGGCTAATCACAATAGATTAGCATTACTTTTATGGCAATGTTATTATCGCCACCTTCGGCAAGCAAAACAATTGGCTGGTGATAAAAGATGCACATTGTTGCCCTCCCTTTACAAACACAATAATTGTGACCCTAATGTCAGTCAGTGCTTCAATGATCCATTCATACGGTGGCCTGTTCTTCTCTGAAAGCAGCAATGACTGATTGTATCTTGTTAACTGCGGGATTGCCAGCCCTCATATACATACATTTGGTCAACTGCAAATGTGAGCTAAAGTCCTGCTTTTGTCTATTCCTCCTGCCGGTCTGATGACAGTTAAATAATGTCAGTGCCAGATGTTTAATTAGCCACTTTATTTAGGGGTAAACAAGAAATGAGAAAATCCATGGGAAAAAGGCTAGGTTTTGTATATAATGGGAATAATGTGAGGAAAGGGTCTACAGAGAAGGAACATATATTGTTCTTTTATTAATAAGTAAATGATGAATATAGCTCGCTGATACTATCCTGATAATGATAATGTCTATGGATAACTCCTCAGCCAAGGAAAGCAACACAGCAGCTATTCTCTGTGCTCTAAGTGGACTTGCTCTACAAGAAATACCCAGATAATAAGGGGGTTATTTATCAAAGTCCGAATTCATCTCAACATGTTCTGCCAAAAAATTTGATTACATCTGCATGGATTTTTTCCACTTTTATTATTAGATTTTCCTGAAAATGTGGTTTGGGAATTTCACTATTTTTTTTTTTATTTTCCTCCTGAAAACTCGTATGCTTTTTTTCCCTAAAACTCTGAAATCTTCGAGGTATTGCTTGAAACACAGCGCACATCAAAAAATCATTGGGACTTCTCCTGTTGACTTATATGCAGCCTCGACAGGTCTGAGAAAAAGAATAAATTACGAAAAATTTGGGATTTTTCAAAAGTTTGATTTTATAATAAGAAAATCACAATTTTTTTGGGATTTATTATACCCCGAGGATGGAAAAGTCATAATCAGAAAATCCGGCAAGTGTTTTTGTAGGCAGATTAATGAACATTTTAGATGTAAGAAGCCACACTCACCATTATGAGAGCATCATTGGGTGCACTGGGTTCCGGGGGACACATGTAAGTTAAATATAACGGTACTACTGCTTTTGGTCCAAAAAGTACCAGGGACTCAGAGGACTAAAGCATATAGTAAAAGACACTGTGCAGACTATTGAGAACTATGGTGGGGCAAGTGCCACTTAGGAGTCCAGTTAGTCTTAATACTCCATTGCCCTTTAATCCCCAGATACTTTCTCACAGTGTTGCAACCAAATGGAAACATAAAAGATTTCACATTGCACTGCATCTGATTGGGGTGTCCAGGGCACACCAAGGCTGCCACCCCAAGGGCCCATCAGCAATTAAGTTTGAGAAAGTCTTAGCAGCAAAGCTGCCTGTCCAGTGCCACACATAGTCCCAGTGTCCTTGTGGGCCAGTTTGAGCTTGCATGGGTCAAATAGACCTGGATTATTGTGCTTTCAGTCATTCAATGGACCCCTGGACTCTCAAGGTAACCATACACAGGCCAATATTGGCTGCTAACAGACTGGTCAGCTTAGTGGTCCATATATAGGTCGAAAAGGTTTAACATATCAACTTGACCTCACCAAAGGAAGGGATCTTACGGAGTATGGACAGCTTAAACCTAGTAGCTTCTGTGTCATTAAAATAGCAGGAAGATAGCATTCTCTATTCTTGCTATGTGGGCATTTCGATTGTATAGGTTAGGTGATGTATACTGCAATAAAGCTCCATTTTATGGAAGGCACCAGACTTACTGGCAGAATTAAACATGGTATTTACCCCTGTACTTTACAGAAGATAGATAGGGGGTCTTTTCCCTTTAATGGAATAAAATTCAAGTCATTCACAAGTTTCTTACAGTTGCCAAAGGATAATAAAACACACACCTATTAAATGCAGCCAATTTGCTTAGAAGACTGTGTCTAATTTGAAGCACAGTGCTCACTGTTGTGGTTCATTTAAAAGAGGGACAAGTTGGCAGCTTAATCCAAGGCCTTAGTCATTCTGAAAAGAAGTGAGTGACTTTGGCCACTGGATGTTTTGGTTCCAAACTCATAAAATTAATCCTTTCATGGGGACACATGGCCAAACCTGCTCAAAGACCTAAAGGAAGGGGAACAACAAAAGTGTCTCTGAAGTAATTTCCATGCACTGAATCTGGCCATCCGGTGGCACATTTCCCAAATGAATGGGCAGGAAAATGTGCCATAAAGGGAACGGAGAGGGTAAATGCCTTGGCATGGAGCAATGGCTGAGAGAAAGGGGTAAGGAGATGTTAGGAGTTCCTCCTACTGCCCTCCACTTTATTTCTCAGAGAGAGCGGGACAATGAACTGTGTAGAAAGTGTTAAGGTAATAAATGTGCCTCATTGAATTACTGCTGGCAAGGCTGTGGGACACCTGCTGAGGGAAAGAGGGAGCTTTGTGAGCCAGTGTGTGTGTGCGTTGGAGCCCGCATAGAAGGCCGCTCTGTTGAAGTCCAGCAGAACAGAGGTCTAAGTCTCAAGCAGATTTTCAACTGGTGTTTGGACCATGCGAGACTGATCAATTTTTAGCAGCTAAGAAATAAAAGGAAAAATGCAAATGTAATAAACATAGTAAAAGGTCCCAGCACAGAATGTTGCACAGAATAACTTAAAATGACAAAACCTCAGAATGCGTTATACATATGTGTCGCAAACTGCTAAAACATGGATTTAAAAATATAAACTAAAATATATAATTATATAACTCTATTTATATAATAATAACTGTTGTAGGCTTCAGCCTGAAGGCCAGTTAGGGGGAGATTTGGGGTGAGTGCTTAATTCTACCCTGGGTACCCCTGGAACTATAGCAGGGTGTCTGTTACCCCAATGTTTCTATATATCTGTAACCTTGTTATGAGCTAAGGGGGCCCAGACTGAAGGTCAGTTAGGGGGAGATTTGGGGTGAGTGCTTATCTGTACCCTGGGTACCCCTGGAACTATAGCAGGGTGACTGTTACCCCAATGTTTCTATATATCTAGAACCTTGTTATGAGCTAAGGGGGCCCAGTCTGAAGGCCAGTTAGGGGGAGATTTGGGGTGAGTGCTTATTTGTGCCCTGGGTACCCCTGGAACTATAGCAGGGTGACTGTTACCCCAATGTTTCTATACATCTGTAACCTTGTTATGAGCTAAGGGGGCCCAGCCTGAAGGCCAGTTAGGGGGAGATTTGGGGTGAGTGCTTATTTGTGCCCTGGGTACCCCTGGAACTATAGCAGGGTGACGGTTACCCCAATGTTTCTATATATCTGTAATCTTGTTATGAGCTAAGGGGGCCCAGCCTGAAGGACAGTTAGGGGGAGATTTGGGGTGAGTGCTTATTTGTGCCCTGGGTACCCCTGGAACTATAGCAGGGTGACGGTTACCCCAATGTTTCTATATATCTGTAATCTTGTTATGAGCTAAGGGGCCCAGCCTGAAGGTCAGTTAGAGGGAGATTTGGGGTGAGTGCTTATTTGTGCCCTGGGTACCCCTGGAACTATAGCAGGGTGACTGTTACCCCAATGTTCCTATTGCCCTAATAATCTTAAGAATGAGCTTCATAAGACTTTTTGTTAATCCTGTGTCTGTCTTTGTCAATTTGAGACATCTGAAATATGTGCAGATCCCTGTTAAATTTAATATGACATATGGGTCAAATCCTGAAGTAAAGTTTTAATCATAATAAAAAAGAAATATAATAATTAATATATGAATATATATGTATATACAGACACACACAAATATTTATTAAGCTCTTCACAATGAACATTGCACCCCTTCCCATAGAACGTGCTCTCACATTGTCCTTCCATTGAGAATCAGCAGCTTTGAGCATTGTTTAAGTTAAAGAAAAAATAATAGCTAGTTTGCACTTGAAAGGGCAGATTACAAATATTTAGCTAGATTATCAACGTCGCCATTGTCCTGCTGTCTGATCCCCCGTTCCTAGCAGTTGCAGGTGAAAGCCCTAACAAGGCCCATTAACAACACGTCCCCTAGAGCAGACGAGAAGTTTATGGGCCGCTAATAAACTGTGACCAATTGGTCAATGGCGGCCGATTGTGTTCAGTCTGTTTGAGGCCACAGGTCCTTGGGAGAGACTGCACTTGTTCAGCCTTTATTTCCATACAGCCAGAACAGTTAAGCATGTGGCAGACTCCATGGTTTGTAGCAGAGAAAAGACATATGTCCCTCACGCTAACATGCGGAATATGTAATGAGACTTCCATAATGATGTGTGATGCCCAGGGGCTGCAAAACACAAGCCATTGCTATTCTCCTACAGGCTACAACCCCCCCCCCCCTTCTTTATCTACAAAAAATGGTTAAACTCATTTAACTGCTAAAGATCATTCATAGCTGGATCAGTCTATTCTTTCTCTTTAATGGGCAAAAGTGATTAACATCATAATCTCTTTTATTTACAATACAGAATAATGATTGATATCCCTACAGAATGAAATCTCAGCGTCAGCTTAAATACAGAAAATATGTTCTTGCTCCAAAAATGTCACAATATAAAATATTTTATTTTTTAAATTTTTTTATTGATTAACAATGTATTAGGTTCATAGTCATGTTTCTAAAAGCCTTAAAGGAGGAGTATTTCATAAACAGAATAATGGTTATTATAAAGGGAGTTTGTAGACGGCAATCCCTGTTACAGGACCCAGTATGTTAGTGTATGATCTTAATCTCCAGTTGGTGTAAAATATGTTGACCTGCTCATTAAGATTTTGTGGATTATTTGTAGTGCAGGTATAGGAGCTATTATAGTGAATGCTTTTTAGACCCTCCAGTTAAAAGGTCTATTTGCAGCACCAAGCTGTATTGCTACTGAAAACAATTACGGGTTTCTGGATAGCAGTCCCGATATCTGTACTAAATCACCATTTTATTACCATTTTAAAGTGTAATATACACTTTAATCTACATTCTTCAATTTAAACGTTTTTAATTTAAAAGTAACTGTTAGGGTAAGGGCACATGCTAAGATTTGGGGAGATTTAGTTGCCCGGCGACAAATCGCCTCTTCTTCGGGCAACCAAATCCCCCCGAAAAGCCTTCCCACTGGCTAGAATCTAAATCACCGGCGGGTTGGCACTCGGAGAGCTTTGTTTTCTGAAGTCGCCTGAAGTTGCCTCACAAGGAAACTTCTGGTGACTTCGGAAAACCAAGCGTTCCGATTGCCATCCCGCCGGCTATTTAGATTCTAGCCGGCAGGAAGGCTTTTCGGGGAGATTAGTCGCCTGGAGAAGAGTCGATTATCGCCGGGCAACTAAATCTCCCCAAATCTTAGCGTGTGCCCTTACCCTAACAGTTACTTTTAAATTAAAAATGTTTAAATTGAAGAATGTTAATTAAAGTTTTCAGTAAAGGATGAAAAAGATGCTGGATGCAATATATAATTTACATGAATTTGCAAAGCAGTAATATCTGTTCCACAGCACTATACAACAGTAGGGTGTATACCCTGAACAAACAGTAGAACCCCCATTTTACATTTTTTAGGGGACCAGAACAAAATCAGGTAATGTACAATATATTGGTGGGACCAAAAAAAATTAGGGAAAACTTAAATCAGGAGATGTAAAACTGAGATTTAAAAAGGTAAAGAAGTACAGGATGTCCAATTTCTAAATTTTCAAATTTGAATTTATTTCAATTTGTGAAAACGAGTTGAGGTTTCTTTCACAACTGTGATTTTTTATTCTTGATCTCTAACATAATTACAAAGACACTTACAGTACGTGGGAAAGCAACTGAATCACAAAGAAAATGACATTGCTCAATTCAATTTTCCACATCTGAAATAATTTAAATGGTAAACATACACCTAGGTTTTAACTGCCTATTTATAATTTTTTTAATTATATTTTCAATATTTTTTTTTTATTGATAAATCAGGGAAAATTCAAGTTCTGAAGGTTTGACTTAATAAAAAATATTTGAGATTACATTTCTGGAGATAACACATTTTTGAATTTTAATAAACAGGCCCCAAAATGTTTGATCACATTTTCATTTGTAAACAAAATATGAAACTTCATCAGACACATTGCTACATCCATAAATTGGCATTTAGATTTCCTTTCCTTTATTCTTTTTAATGATGAGAGTTTAATGATTAGGCACAAAGATGCTGGGGGATTTATTGGAACCCCCTCTGTATATTGTAGAGGAAGAAGGAAACAAGGAGTCCTGGGAGTTGACTTTGTCATTGAGATTGAATCAAGGCCAATAGCAGCTGCTTCGCTGGGACCATAACAACCATTGAGGAATCTGAGGGGGAGCCCAGGTGGTGCCTTGTAACTGGGGACTCTGCAGAGGGCGAGGTGTCAGCTTCGGTGGGAACTGTAACTCAATATATGCCACTAGGCACATTCTAATCATGTTTAAGGTTTTTTTTATTTTCTTTTGTTGTTATCCCATTGTGTTTTTGTAATTACTTTGTGTCCTGTCATTTTTGCATGCAAAGTGCCAATGGCTTAATCCTCCCCCCAAAAAAACAATTTAAAATGTATTTCAACAGAGTGAGACTTAAGCTGGCCATACACGGAGAGATCCGCTCATTTGGCGATGTCGCCAAATGAGCGGATCTCTCCCCGATATGCCCACCTTCAGCTGGGCAATATCGGGCTGATCCGATCGTGGGCCCTAGGGCCCAACGATCGGATCCTAACGAATGGGAACGGGCAGTCGGATCGCAGGACTGCATCAACGAACAGATGCGGCCGCGATCCAACGGGATTTTTAGTCCCATCCGATCGAGATCTGGCCAACTTTCAGCCAGATCTCGATCGGGGAAGCCCCTCGGGGGGCCCCATACACGGGCGAATAAGCTGCTGACTCGGTCTGTCTGCATTTATTGGCCCATGTATGGCCACCTTAAGGTCCAAAAGTTGTTGTTCATCACATGTCATTAATGATAAAGCAGCTGGGTTTCTCTTTTCTTAAGAAAATATGGGCCTCTGCATTGGAGTGCAAAGAGTGCCAACAGGGGGCAATTGTATGCAGTAATAAATGAGCCCTCAGTATATCATCATCGATTATTTGATCTTGAAGGCCAAGTCCCCAAACTAAATTAGCCTTGCCATGTAAAATGATGGCAGCTAAGAATATTTTAAAATCCATGTCAAATGACAAAGCTAATTAGAAATTATACCCACAGTCAGTTTTAGATTATTGGCTTTGGGGGGGAAACTAAGACTGATAATAAATTAGCTTTCTCTGAAGAAGACTAAAACCTTGGCATCTGACCTGATCGAGGATGTTTCTAGGTGTATATGTGCATGAGAGACCTGATCACAGAGAAGGATTAGGTTACTTTGCAATTAATCACTCACAACACAATATATGGAATGGGATTTGAAGGACAGGCGTATTTGCGCTATTAATGAGGTATCAGGTTTAATGAGCAGCCAGTAAGGTCACAGCAGATTAACATTAGCATGCTCTCCTATATGTCACCTAAATACACAGATGCACAAGGCTTCCCATCACCAGTGTTTGTATCTTTATATATCTAATGGAAGGTGGGTCTTCTCTTATCACTCAGATCTCAGATCATCAAAGATCAGAAGAAGACCTTGCATGGGTAGGACTTCATAGACAAATATCCTTTTCCTCTTCAACAATTATATCAAATTAAAATTCTAACTGATATAACAAGGCCATCACTATGGTTTATCATTTATGAGTGTACTGGGTGGTCCTGGCAATTCTAGAGCCCAAATTTAAAATCATCAACACATGACAGTATTAAATGAGTGTTTGGGGTTGGAAGAGGAACCACGTTTAGCAGGAATATACTGTATATGAGGGTGACAGATTTCCTGTGTGTTTTAGGCTGAGGGTGTATTGTTCCACTGCTGAAGATGCTACACATCTGGAGAGGTCTGGCAAGCTAAGCTTTCTGATGTCAGTCAGTCTGATGGACTTTAATAAATACGTCAGTGATTTTAACAATGGTTATCAGATAGGACCTGTGACTACTGTGCAGAATGTTCAATTATAACGATAGCTAGCATCTCAGCCACAAAACAGGGATGAACTGCTGTTTAGTTATAGAAAGGAAGGTGCATAGTACAACTATTTCGGAAGTTTATCCTTTTCCCCCCAGAACATTCTCCTTTGACAGGATGGGCCCATTGCCCTGGGTTGCATTTTAGGAGTAGTCCTCTTACCTGGAAAACAACAAGTTCTGCAGAACAATGCATGATCTCATCAGGGCCACCCTAATAACATGGATCCACCCTGCCACCCACATCCACAGCCATTGCAGGACATGAAGGGGAGTGGAAGATAATGGGACATTTTTGGGCTTCCCCTATAGTTATGCCATTGCCCACAAATGTCACAATTGGATTATACCAGTTTTTAGCAGAGAAATCATTTCTCAAGAGCAGATTGTGATGCTACTTTGGTATGAACTAGGGATGCACAGAATCCAGGATTCGGTTTGGGATTCAGCCTTTTTCAGCAGAAATTGGATTTTCTTTATCCCTTCCTTGCCCCATTTTGCATATATAGATTAGGTTTTGGATTCAGTTTGGTATTCAGACAAATATTTCACGATTGATCTGGGATATGGCTAAATCCTCATAATAATGGATTGGGTGCATCCTTAGTATGAACCTATTTTCTATCAAAATATACAGTATCCCCAATGTCCTCACATAGTTTGTGCTGGTCACTGTATAGCAAGGTCTGTGTTATATTAGAAAATAGAAATTTTGCAAGCAGTAAACCATATGATTTTCTTGTGAGTTCTTGCTAATTGCTGAAAATCATTATAATTTTCAGGCCTAGGAGAAAATTCACTTCTTTGCATTGCATTGTGTTGCACATTTGAAAATGAATTCAGAGTACAAATTATTATTAGGGGGTGGACAAAACTCCCCCTTATACGCCGTTAGCTCTAATGATAAAGTTAAAAGCAAGTTTCCAAAAAAAAAAAAGAAAGTAGGTGCCTGTAGGCAATCCCCTAAAGCTGCTACCAAGCCTGGATTTGTGAAAAGGCCACCAAGGCCCGACTTAGGGCGGCAGGATTTTAGGGGGTGGCATGCTGCCCAACTACACCCACATTGTTTCAGATACACTGGGGATATGCAGGAGATACAATAGTTTTTGTGCAGATCCCCATTGCTCCAGTTGATGAACGGCAGCAGGCCTAGGGGCGCCCACTATGTAAATCTGGCCCTGACTGCCACCGTATGGGCATTGGCACCTATATTGTAGAAATAGACAGCAATAAAAACAGGGCTATCGGCCACTCAGAGGATTCCACAGGGCCAAGCAAATAAGTTAGCCCATGATTAAGTACCCTGGGGGTATGAAACGCGTAGGGCCTATGGAGATGCATGTATACTTTTAACTTTGATTAATAAAAACTCATTTTTTAACTTATTTGCTTGGCCCTGTGAATTCCTCTTAGAGTGCCCGATGGCCCTGTTTCTCTTGCTGTATATTTCGGTTTGCTGCTCCCTAAAGCTGAAGGTCTGGGGCTGGTGCACCTGGACCACATGATAAACTTGGTGAGCTATTTACATTGATATTCCGGAGCACCTTTCTTTTACCTGTTGTTGCGATACCTATATAGTAGATACAGGATGAAGCTGGATTTCCAAATATAAAAAAAAAATTTGAGTCTCAAGTTATTATTTTTTATTACACACAGCCAAAATGAAGACTAGTGGAAGACTCTGGAAAGAATCAGTCTGAGCTTTCTGCCTCATTGTGCCAAGTTAGAGCAATAGCGTGACCCCTTATTAAAAGTTTCCTTCCAGGGACATGAGGGTTAAGCTAAGTTTCTTGCTAATGAACAGGAGGCTGTGGGATACACAATGACTAAAGTCCCTCAGGGCAATGTTTTCTCCCATAAGTAGGATAAGCAGCTAAGAGAGAATCCAACACAGGCAACAGTGACAGGGCCTGTAACCATCTGTTGCACCCTCAACCAGATTAGCACCTTAAAGAGCAAGGTACAGTGTGGTTACGGGATCCAAGAGCAGTCACCTGTGCATTGTACATTCTACCTGAAAATTATATTGGCATGGAGAGGGGCCTAACTACAGAGGGAGCAGATCCTGCGGCTATATAGGTATATATAGAGGTATAGGTAGAGAGGTAGAGGCTATATAGAGGTATAGGGGGCCCCGTGAGGCCCTCATTATTGAGCAATAACAACATATACTGGTAAAACAGGACAACCTCTGAATATATTGGGGCCCCTAAAATGAATTTGCTGTGGGGTCCACTAAGAACTAGTTACGCCAATGAAGGGGGCAAGCACCGAGCCACTGCTAAAAGCTCTGTATAGGGGTGACTGCCCAGAGCCACACTGGAGCAGTATAAGGAATATAGATTTATATATGTACAAACAGAATATAATTCAACTATAAGCAGAATGCCGATTGATCATATAACTGATTATTGAGGTTGCTAGCAGTAACTTGGACACTTCAAAACTTCCCAAATCATGCAGGTTCCCCCAGACATTGCACAACAACACAAAATGATGATGCTCAGGTACTGGGGTGGGGGTGGATTAGTCTGTACTGGGTCAGTGGTGTTTTTGGTGGTGCAGGTTGAGATTGTGTCATGCACCACAAATCACTCCAAACTTCTGAAAATGTGCTTTCATGTAAAGGTTGACATGCTTTAGTAGTTAGAGGGTCCCAAACTTTTCACAAGAATCTTCTGTTATCCCTATGGAAGATGGCATGGCTTCAAGAGCAGACGAAATTTAAGATCATGTGACCGTAGAACTGCACCGTGCCACCCCGCTCAGCACACTGGGGTTGTACATTGGAGCTCTTCGTAGATTGCTGCGTGCGTTTCCAATGAAGTCAACAAGCTATATTAATTGATTGGTGGACTGCCTTTAAATAAAAGATGATAACTAAGCAATGAACGTATCCCTGGGGGAGGAAAGCAAACCATGCCCAGTATAAATCCCACTCCACCAGTTGGCAAAGTGATTCCGGCACAGTAACAGCTTAAATCTGTGAGGCTGAATTATTGATTTCACATCTGATGCTGGGAGCGTGTAACACCCTTAATGGGACAGTGTTTACACTTATTGATTCATGCATAAGTAATGAACGTTACCTTGTAACCTTGCTAATTTAGTGCAATGTGATACTGCCTTATCCCTCCAAAGTGCAGTCCCATCTCTGCAAAACAAACATAAACATTGCTGTCCTTTTGCACTTTATTATTTGGGGATATTAACACATGGTAGGTCTTCAATGGATGAATTTACGTTTCTATGTTTCTATGGAGGAGTAACGTGGAAGCCTACTGCAGGGAGTAGTGCAGGGAGTAGGGGTACATGTCCACCTGCACTCTGTGATTCTCTGGCTATGTAGGAAGAGCATTTTCTTTAAGTTCTTATGGTTGTCTATAGGAGGCCATACAACAGAGTGGCCACTTATTGCCTGGTTTGGACACTCCTGTGGTTTCTAAATAATCTTTTATATACTCCTTTAGTTGATGAACTCAACACTTCTGGATCTGCCCCAGCCAATCATCAACAAGAACTAATATTAGATGACACTTTATATCAGATCATTTGCAGTTTGAAAGGACTGTTCAGTGGTTGTGCCACAATTCCTACCAAGGGCCATATTGACGCTGCAATGCTTGGGCAGTTAACATTGATTTTTATGACCAGCTTTAAAATTCACCATAATGTTATGGTTAGAAACCCATAGACACAGTATTTTAAGATATGAAAGAGGATCATCACTTTCCAGTTCAGATTAATTAAACATTTTCAATAGTTTTCAAGTTATTTGTAATCCCATCGTATAAAGCCATGAAGGAGACATGGCCTAGCAGTCAAGGGTCAATGAATGAGATCAACTGAATCGTTGGGGCCATATTTTGAACTCACTGCATAAGGGACATTTTTATTAAGAGTACAGATTTTTATGCCAGCTGCATTAAGCTCATTTCTTTTGGGAAATTTGAGGGTATAGTGGCCCTTAGAGGGGAAAGACTATAGATCATTAATGTTACTAGGCAAGGTGCAAACTTTATGACTTTACTGATGTTATCCTTAAATATCCTAAATAACGTTACCTAAAATACTAGATTAAGGTTGTCATGGAGTTGCTGTAGCTTAGTAACAGTTCAAGTGCCACAGGGCAATCTGTTGTGTCATCCCTAAAGATGGTCTTTGCCATGGTTATGTGTGGCACAGGGGTGTCTTATTATTGATATGAAGAATGGACAGTATACGTGGGAAAATAGGTGCTCTGTGATAATAATAATTGCCCCCTTTCCTCGTTAAATCAATATGCCCTCTCTGTGACATACATTAGTGATATACAGTAAAGTTACACAGATACAGCACATATATAACTGATATACATGTATACAATTACACACATACAGTGTATCCATACATTTTATAGTACAGTTACATAAATGTGTACAGTCCAAACACCTACAGTAGATACATGACTGATACACATGAGTACAGTACAATTCCCTACATACAGTACATGCATGACTGAAACAGATGAGTATAGTACAGTTACCTGCATGCAGTACGTATATGACTGACAGGGCCGCCATTAGAAATCACGGGGCCCTGTACAACAAAATTTTTGGGGCCACCTGGGCCCAGCCCACCGCAGTCCGCACCCCAAATCCCACCCACTCCACACCACGGTTAAAAGACCATACAGACATCAGCGCTAAAAAAGGTAACATCCCCCACACAAATAAGTTAAAGAAACTGTGGCGCCAGGGCCCCCCAAAAAAGTTTTTTTAAAAAAATTGGTGGTCAGGGCCCCCCTACAAGTTAAAAAAAATAATTGGCGACCAGGGCCCCCTATAAATTAAAAAAAAAACATTGGCGCCATGGCCCCCCATAAAAGTTTTAAAAAAAAACATTGGTGTCAGGGCCCCCCTTAGGAGTTAAAAAAAAATTGGGGCCCCAGAGAATATTTTTTTTTAAAAAAATTTGGTGGCAGGGGCCTATAGATTATTAAAATAATACATTGGTGGCCAGAGGATTAAAAAAAACCACACATTGGTGGTCAGTAGAATTGAACTTGTGGCTTCAGGACTTCAACTTCGCTGTTTTCGTGACTTCGGAACTTCGGCTGTTCGGCACTTCCTCATTTCGGCTGTGGACTTCGGGAGAGGCTGCACGGCTTCGGCGCTGTCAAGGGAGGCCCGGCTATTTATAAAAGTGCCCTTCGGGCCTGGTACAACAGTACCCCCTGTGCTCCCCTGATGGCGGCCCTGTTGACTGATATTCATGAGTACAGTACAATTAACTACATACAGTAAATACGTGACTGATATACATGAGTACAGTACAGTTTCAGAATCTCTATATAAATTGCTGTTTAGCCAGGAAATTCACAGGGCTCTCAACATAATATTCATTCCTTGCATGTTACAAGGTTGGCGCTGGGCTAATGACAAATTACAAAACAATCACGTTCTGTAACGTTATCAGGCACAAATGCCACAATGCTCATTAACAAACTCCAAACGACCCGCAGTTCATTGCATCTGAGAAGTGGATCTTCATCGGTGCTGCGTCCCTATGTCTGTTTGAAAAATGACTTCCCATTGTACAATACACAGACTTAAAGTGTTGCGGTCGCTCAGCCCAGATGCAAAATATCTGTAAAACGTGAAAACAAAAAGAGGAAAAGAAACAGCGCTGGGCTTTGGTGAGAGGAGCAACCTCAAAGAAAGCTGCCTGCAGCCATTGCTCAGAGTAAATAAGCGACATGTTGCTAATTGCATGGACATACTACCTTCTCCCTTCTCCCTCTGGAGACGTGCACTCTGTTTCCCTTGAGCTCATGCAAAAAGGATTTCATTCCAAATCATTTCCTTCCTGTTTGTTTTTGTTTTAAAGCTTATCAGCTCTGTGCTTTTATTGGGATTTTGGCTCTTTCGGCCTTGGGACATGAGTGGGTCATTTCTTTTATGTCTCACCCATGTCTGTTGCCTAAATACCCTGGTGAATATCTATAGGAGAGGCATCAGCCTGGTCCAAATGTCACACAGCAGGGGGGATTTACATATATCTGACCAGAAAGATCACTTTCATGGAGATGAGCTGGTGGGTGGGTTTGGTTCAACATAGTCATGAATTTTATCATCATTATAGATGAAAGTGTCTGTATACTTCCAATTAACATTATTTTGCCCACACTCAAATGGTGCAGTTTGATTATGGTATAGTATGGCAACTGGGTAGGTAAGTGAAACAAGAGTTAATTCTCATGTATCTACCTAGCATAAGGTTGGCCTATGGGACCTGTTATCCAGAATGCTCGGGACCTGGGGTATTCTGGATAATGGATCTTTCCGTAATTTGGATCTTCATACCTTATTTGAAAATCATGTAAACATTAAATAAACCCAATAGGCTGGTTTTACTTCCAATAAGGATTCAAGATATCTTAGTTGGGATCAAGTACAAGCTACTGTTTTATTATTACAGAGGAAAAGGAAAAAATGTTTACAAATTTGGAATGTTTCAATAAAATGGAGTCTATTTCCGTAATTTGGAGCTTTCTGGATAACGGGTTTCCGGATAATGGGTCCCATACCTGTAGTAAGTACTGCTCCATGTGTAGAAAACTAGCACACAATGTATGTAAGATATATATATATTCCCTTTAGTGCTCACAAATGATATGATTTATATGTACCAAGAAGCACCACAGTTGCCCAGTGGGGTAAAACATGTCAACCTTCTAAAGTCAGTCCAAACCTCCAAATGGTTACTAGACCATGGGGACAGAAAAAAAAAGGCATTGTTTATAGCAGTATTTTCATAACATTGGGTTGGTCCAAGAAGGGAAGCCTGGGATAGAGGCAGTCTGAAGACCCATTAGGGTGAGATTTGGGTTAAACCCTTATATTATCTTATCTATTAAATCTTGTTATAAGCTAAAGGGGCGGCCCTGAACAAAGGATGGACCTCCAAAAAGTTCTTGATGTGAAAAATCCTAAAAACTACCTGTGTATGGTGAATCTGCAGTGGAGCTTCAGTAACTGGTGCTAACAAGTAAATATATATCAGTAGATTATTCAATAACACCATCAACCCCACCCTTTTCATTGCGCTCATTGGCCACTTTGACTGAGTTCCTGACACTTTGATAATAAACTGTCATCAGGTTCTTTGTATTTGGGAGTTCATGTAATTTATTATTGGTTTATAAAATGCATTATCTTATGAGCTGACCAACTTTCGAGACCATTTTCTGCTCAGCACAGATAGTTGAAGACCTCTTTCCTAAGGGAATTGACACATGGGGGCAGATTTACTAAAGGGCGAATTGTCGCCAGCGACCGCTTCACACACATTGCACCACTTCACCGGGAGCAAATTCGCTACCACTATGCTAATTCACTAATATGCAACATTGCGCCCTGGGCATCGAGCGCTGCCAACTTTTTGCTAGCGTTACTTCTACAACGCAAGCATTTCATGGCGAAGATGCACTAGCGTTCCTTTGTGCCTATCAAAAATTCGCTAGTGATCTTGTGCTTAGGTCAATTTGCCTACGGGGGGTCATTTAAAGTTGTATTGAAGTCTTTATTATAACTGTTGTTGCAAATGCTTTAATAAAGACAAGAGAGTTAATATAATGTTCTACACATGATACCACTGTAAAAAAAAATGTTCCATATGTTATGAAATGTCTGGAGAAAACCGGTTACCCCAAAAAAGTTTGTCAGGACTTTTGCAGGCAATCCCGCTTCATTTAAGGAAAAGTCGCCAGTGTTTTTGGAACTTTAATGCATTTTCGGCACTAAGGATATAATGTAAGTGACGAGGAAGCACATCGACTGGTCTGAGGTAGCGAAGTCAACTCTGGCGAAAGCGGTAACGTTAAGTAAAATCCGCACTTTAGTGAATTTGCAGAGTAGCGCCCATTCACCGGATCAAAAATAAGCCTGGCGATAGGGTTCGAAACTACACTAGCAACGGTCTGGGTCTCTAGCAAATTGCCACTTGCGCCTGTGAATTGATGATTTCCCTGAGGGTGGCAATGCTAGCAAATTGTCACTAGCCACTTCACTCTTTAGTAAATCTGCCCCATGGGATGATCTTGGAGAGAGCTCTGTGAAAATGTACCATACTGAAGTGTTGTGCTTTATTAGACATAGGCTGATATATGGGACAATTAGGGTTTTTTCAATTCTGCATCTATTTTTGTTTGAAGTAGGTAGTGGTGAATATGCCCCAATCAGTTCCATGTGTCATCACCTTAAATGCACTGCCTTAGCCTTCAAATAACTCAAAAAAGGGGCCAAGCTCACAGCTATAGATTATAGTGTGCCTAGCAATTCCTTATCTGTCTACTTATAATTATAAATATGAGTGGGAACATATTGCCTTCCTCTGCTATAATCCAAACAATACCCCTAGCCTAAATTTCATAGAGTTCTTGCTATTGTCTAAGCATTTGGTGCTCACACAAAATAGTCATTGAATCCTGGTCACAGTATGTTCTGGGTTGGATTAACCTCTACTATTTCCATGTAAGTGACTTGTTTTTCCATTCCGAGTTAAACCCTCTAATTAAAAGGGGATTAGACTCATAAGAGACACATTGCATGTCGATTTGACCATGCTCAGCTATTAGTCCCTTATTGTTTTATCCACTCCGTGTAATTAGGCCGTGTCATGCTCGTGTAAAGGCCAAGAAGAAAAAGAAACAACATCATTTTTTGGAACTTAAAGGCTGGTTTCCAAACAAGCCAAATATCTGTCAAGAAAGCTGTTTGCTGCCCCGCAAGGTGTGAGCATCTGATTAGTGAGGGTGGCAGCCTGGGTAAGGCAAATGGGAAGGCACCAGTTAATGTACAGCTGATGAATCCATTCAGCAGGATTTCAATTTGTATAAATGTTCATGGGTCGGTGAAACAATGAAGAAACATGCAGGCAATTTGGCAGGGAATGATCATTTGGCTACAGATCAGACAGTGGGGGCTCCTTCCTATTGCCATTATATAATACTAGTGAAGGAGATGGGAAGGGGCAGCATGGGACACAATAGTTATAGGGTGAAATATATTGGCTGTGTGGTGGCAGGAGTGATGGACAGGTTTAAGTTGCCCATACACACACTGATACGGTCAAGCAGTTTGATCAATCTTGGCCACACTGCCCAACCATCTATGGGCTTCTCTGCGGGGGTCCAGATATCCAATTGGATGGTGTTTAGTATGTCTAGACAGGTGATTATTTCTACCAATACCTATGTTGGAAGGGTCACTACCTGCTCTGGTCTTAAGCTGGCCATAGGTGCAAAGATTTGATCGTACAAATCTCCGTTTCGTATGATTTTTGGGCCGTGTGTGGAGCGTCCCGACATTTTTCATGCCATGTCAATCAGTCGTTCAGACAATAATATCTCTGCGTGTATTGCCGATCTGACGATATCAGTGGGAGACTGTCACCAGCTTTTGTCGGACATAAACTTTCATACGATTGCTGTCAGGGGCAGAACATCGTCTGATCTGTTCTTTTACTACTTTATTTGAGCTGAATGGTTAGTGGCAGGTCGGGATCGAACGATCGTCCGTCACGTTTTAAGGTAAATCTGCATGTCTATGGCCATCTTTATTCTATCTAAGGATTAGCATTTACCCAGTTATATACTACCTGTGTACCTCCAATTGGTATAGAAAATCAGATCCAATGTGGGTACCCAGAAGTCTCAACTGACACAATCGCACCGAAGTTACAGAGGACTCCATGATGCCTTAGGCTGGTGATCACCCCATATACATGTTCATAGCAGCCTCCCTTGCTGCCGTTAATTTAGATCAAGCTACCAGCATTAGCCTGAGTGATGCTTATGACTAATAGTGGCCGGAGATTTTTAGTGACACTCACTAACAGGCCCCGACTGGCAATCTGTCAGTTCTGGCAAATGCCTATAAGGTGTCATAGAAAGTCAGTATTAAATGAGCTGGTGGGGACTGTTTGGGCCTCTATGTGGGCTGATTGGACCTCTGTTTACCTGAAATGCCAGGGCCTATTTTAATTCTCAGTCCGGACCTGCTCACTAATGTGGTCTCCAGCCAGAGAGATTAGTTGCTCTTCACTATTTTGCCACCAACCAATCATAACATGTATTTCCCTCCACCCCTTTAAGCCTTACCTCTTGGCATGGCAGCTTTGCTTAATATTATCGGGAATTAAACGGACAGTGTACTCTCTTTTCCAATAATGTTTCAATGAGGCTTGTGTTGAACATACTTTTTGCCTGTTCTCAGTGGGCTGCTGGATTGGATTTTGTTCTTTGGGGTAAAGGCAGCAGAATGTGACTGTAGTTTCATATTCAAATTTTGCCCTGCCTGAAATTACAAAAACTCTAGACATTTCCTAGTTAAAACATTATGGAAAACCGGTGTTCTTCAAAAGCCCTGTTCATTGATCCAATGCTGAAAAACGGGGAGTATTTCCTTTAATAAGTGTCATGTTGGGCAACTAAAGGCGTATTTAATTACCAGATGCACAAAGTGTTTGCCTTTTTTTTTTTACCTAAAATGCAGCATTTTTTCCCAAGCTGCAGCTGGAGATTGCAAACACCACAAATGCACACAATGTGTCACAATAATCTCAACCATTCATGTGTGTGGGTGCTCATTTTGACATTTTGACATTTTCTTTCATTAGGCAACGTTTTCTCTTTAGGTTTATATCCCCTTTAATAGTATAGTAAACCTTTATTGCGTTGGCTGCAAACCTATAAATATCATATGCTGTGCCCTTATATCAGTCTTATTTAATTTTGCACGTAATATTTTAGTAGAATTAATAATTTTCTATAGATCCCATCAAAACACATATTACTGTGATATTTTATTTTTATATGTTGGTTTTATAAAGAATTGAATTTAATCAGGCAGTGAAGGGTCTCCTACATTTCCTTTGTCTCAGACTTGCTAGCATTTCATTGCACAGCTCCCATGTTGTTTTGCATATTAACATTATTAATCCAAAAGGAAGGGAAAGGAGTGTTCTGTGCCTTAGGCTTTGGCTCTAACACCAGCACCCTAAAAGTCTGTACAAGAGGGCGCTAGAGCTCTGCTATGAGATGAATAGGTAACATAAACCTAAGCAGGTCTATCTGCAAACATATGGAGAAAACTGTTAAATTCTGTAACTTTATATGATCACGGGTCATACTTCTTCTACAACTAAATTTAATAGCAGAAATCCTAAGGGGTATGTCTGTGGAGGGGGGGGGGAACTGTTTAGGAGACCATATGGGAGAAGGAGAGGGAGAATGACGGAGCACCTATGTACCATATGAGCCGAGAAGAGAAATAGCTACATAATGGGATTAATCTCATTTGGAGGGAAGGGAAGTTTAACGGCTTTGGGAAGACAGATTCTTTCTAGAGAGCAGTGAGGGTTACAGCAGATGTTCTCTATGCAGAACTGATGGGCTCTGGTTTACATGCCTTTAATTAAGGAAGAAGAACATACTTAGGTAAATGGCTTGCAGTAAATGAAAGAAGACATTGTCCCCTTAACTTGTACAGGTATGGGATCTGTTATCCGGGAAGCCCATTATCCGAAATCTCCGAATTACTATGTTTCCCATAGACTCCATTTTATACAAATAATTCAGATTTTTACAAATGATTTCCTTTTTCTCTGTAATAATAAAACAGTAGCTTGTACTTGATCCAAACTAAGATATAATTAATCCCTATTGGAAGCAAACCCAGCCTATTGGGTTTATTTAATGTTTACTTGATTTTCTAGTAGACTTAAGGTATAAAGATCCAAATTATGGAAAGAAATATTATCCGGCACACCTCAGGTCCCAAGCATATTGGATAACAGGTCCCATACCTGTACATGACTGGGCTGCATCCCCTGGCAGAAGACCCTTCTTTTATTTATTACAGTTGCTATCTGGTATGAAAAAAGGCAGCTCAGATGCCAGGGGAGAACAGTAGGATAATTGTAAAATTACTCTGTGGTCCTATGTTTGATTCTAGCCAGGCCAATATCTGCAGGGAGCTTGTCTGTCCTCCCTGTGTCTGTGTGGGTTTCTGCAGTCTCTTTTGTTAACCCCTGCCTCTCCAGAAGTCGTATGCTCTTGGGAGCACCTACAGTCATTCAGTTAATCAGTCTAATGAAATATTTCAGTGCTGTACCATAGTGGGAACATAGCACCTTAATGGTAGAATTCATGCCAACAGCATTGCAGTGTCTGGCACTTCCTTAGACAGCCATAGCGATAAATCCTGTAGATGTTCAATATAATATTTTAGGTTTGTGATCCCTTAAGTAATGGCTAACTTTGACCTTTGTGAAGCTACAAACTGTTTTGTAAATACAGGTATGTGATCCATTATCCAGACCAGAAACACATTATTCAGAAAGATCTGAATTATGGAAAGGCCATCTCTCATAAACTTCATTTTATCCAAATAATCCAAATTTTTAAAAATGATTTCCTTTTTTCTGTGTAATAATAAAACAGTACCTTGTACTTGATCCAAACTAAAATATAATGAATCCTTATTGGAAGCAGAACCAGTCTATTGGGTTTATTTAATGTTTACAGTATTTTTTAGTAGACTTAAGGAATGACAATCCAAATTACAGAAAGCCCAAGGTCCTAAGCATTCTGAATAACAGGTCTCATATCTGTATAGGTGTTGCACACACAAAGTTATGTCTCAAATTTCTCAAAACAACAGTTTTCATTGGAAATGTAATTTATGGCACATGGGGCATTTTGTCATCTGCAAATTGTGTTCCTTGCAGGTGACAAAGCACCTAAAATACCCCTTCACTGGAATGAGTGAGTGCCATAGCATCAAGCAAGACAGTAATCACACATTTGTTACCTGCCATCTCCTCCTTTTCCCTCATTCCTTTATATATTTCCTCTATTTCCTCTTTTTAATTGGGGTGAGTGTTAATTTGTGCCCTGGGTACCCCTGGAGCTATAGCAGGATGACTGTTACCCCAATGTTTCTATATATCTGTAACCTTGTTATGAGCTAAGGGGCCCAGTCTGAAGGCCAGTTAGGGGGAGATTTGGGGTGCTTATTTGTACCTTGGGTAGGTACCCTTGTAACTATAGCAGAGTGACTGTTACCCCAACAAGCTTGTCAAGCTTGACAAAGAGTGGAGTGCCACTCAAAACGTTGCATCGTTTTGCTGTTCTGCTATGCAAATAACTGCAATTATTAAAGGCGGTTTTAAAGAAATTGGAGTGCTGTCAATGGATATACATTTGTACATTATGGGGGAGCTGTTGTGAACCCAAAGACCAGGGGCGTAACCATAGAGGAAGCAGACCCTGCGGTTGCAGGGGGGCCCAGGAGTGTAGGGGGCCCAGTGAGACCCTAATTAATTAGCAATTTTAATATATCTTGGTAAAATAGGCCAACTTATAAATATTTTGGGGCCCTAAATTGAATTTGCTATGGGGCCCAGTAACAACTAGTTACGCCACTGCCAAAGACGTGCACCCAAAGGACAAGTGGGACGAGAAAGTAAGTGCGGTTCTAACTGGAATTGCAATGCAATATTGATAGAAAGCTTTTCGCTGTCTGGACCCTCTGGGAAGGGTATAGTGTCCTGCTATGGTAAAGAGAGGCCTTCATTATTGTTATACAGGTTTGGGACCTGTTATCCAGAATGCTCGGGACCTGGGGGTTTCCGGATAATGGATCTTTCCGTAATTTGGGTCTTCATGCCTTAAGTCTACTAGAAATTCATTTAAACATTAATAAACCCAATAGGCTGGTTTTGCTTCCAATAAGGATTAATGATATCTTAGTTGGGATCAAGTACAAGCTACTATTTTATTATTACAGAGAAAAAGGAACTCATTTTTAAATATTTGGATTATTTGGATAAAATGGAGTCTATGGGAGACAGCCATTCCATAATTCGGAGCTTTTTGGATATCGGGTTTCCGGATAAGGGATCCTATACCTGTACTAGGATAGAAAAGACAGGCAGTCACAGCCTTGGATAAAGCTGCACGGATATCAACAGTAGCTCAACCAACTGGCTCTCATATGGTTACAGCTGGTCTCATGACATTTAAAGCAAGGCAAATCCTTTACAGAAGGAATACTTGGATGACCAATTCAATGAAGTCCCCAGTCCTGGATGCAAAACCTGAGTGAAATAAGGACAAGGATTTCACCCCCCGCTGAGTACTTCTTGGCATTACGACAGCGTCAGCTTCCAAAATGATTCCGCCTTTACAAGAAGCTTTAACAGGCCATTAACATATTCCCTAAAAAGCGACACAGCTTAGCTGATTCCCCCCTGAAGGCTGACAAACCGTAATCCTACTTTTCAGCCAGTCTCACCTTTCTGTTTTGCCCTGTCCCGGGTTACGCCGTTCACAGGGGTTTTTAAATCCAGCCCACGTCAAAGGCATGTGCCCCCAGCTTTAAGGTGTTCTGCCAATATTAATTAGACTTTATAGGAAAGCATGTCAGTAGAAATAAGTTAATTATTTAACAGATTGCCTTGTCTCGGTAGGAGGTGACGAGTATGACCAGCACGGAATTTGGTCATTGAATAAAGAATAAGACTCACTAAGAATCCTTATTGGATAATATATCTGGGATTTATTTCTTTATAGCATAGCATGCATGTGCCAGCTCCCACACAGAGTGCTGCCATCAGAAATCTTGGCACCCTATTTGACTAAATATCTGTCTTTGCAAACACAACTGAAGCTCAGATTTTGCCTTGCTTCTAGGGGGAGCCCTTGCTAATTATTCCCAATCCTTATATTTATATGACCCCCTGAAGCAGTTCTGTCTACAGCCCCAATGGTGGCCCTGTTCCCACCCATTTATATATAATACAGAGATACAGAAAAGGAATGTTCTAAAATAAGCTATAGCCACTTTCTTGACAGTCTATTGAAGCGGAAGTAAGTGAAGGATCCCCCCTACATATAATAGGGTATATTTTACATTTAATTCAGCAACAAAAAAAGTTAAAGATAAACTGAACAGTTAATAAAAGGCTTCTGCCTATGTAAATCCTTCTGGTAAACATGAAATGATCCTCTAATTCCTAGAAGTATTGTTTTCTTTTAAGCTGAAGTACTAATATAAAGCTTAGAGAAATGCTCTTTTATATCAAAGGATCATGCTGTGTCTTTCACCACTTGATAGAACAGAAGAAAAAAAATATACATATATATTCGCTGTTTTCAGCTGAAATTAAAAAAAAAAATCAGTTTTAGGGGGTTATTTACTCGGGAATGCAAAATACCCGAAAAATTTGTGATTTGTTTTAGTATAAAATCGGATTTTTGAAAAATCACAAATATTTCGGATTTTATTATACCCAAGGATGGAAAAGTCAGAATCAGAAAATCCGGAATCTCAGACCTGTCGAGGTTGCATATAAGTCATTGGGAGAAGTCCCAATGATTTTGTGATGTGCGCTGTGTTCCGTGCAATACCCTGAAGATTTCAGAGTTTTTGGGAAAAAAGCATACACAATCTGAGTTTTCGGGATGAAAACCCGAAAAAATTGTGAAATTCGAATTTTTTCCCCCTAAACCTCATTTCTAAAAAATCTAAATATGCGGAAAAAATCCGTGCGGATGTAATCTGAGTGTCATGATAATAAACTAACTGCGCTTAATGACTCATCCATGCTGAGATTATTGTTCCGGTTTCACAAGGCTGAAAACTGAACAGAAAGTTGAGGCCTGAACAGACCAACTTTGGTCAAAGCTGAACAGGTGCCAACCCTAGTTGGAGCATTGGTTTTGAGTTTCAGAAGAGAGTTACTGGAAGCCCTGATAGCTGGTGAGTTGCTTTAATGGACTGGGTTTTATAAAGATTTATATCTACCCTTGTTAGAAACCACGTCATCAGTTCTATAGCACTGGGTTTCATAAAAACTGACATTCCCACGTCTCTGTTAACTGCGCATAATTTAGCTGCTGGTTCATTGGTTGATTATGATAATGTGCTACACTCACCCGGTCAGATGTGTTTTATGGATTCAATTTCACAATGGGCCAGAGCAGGAGTGCCCATCAGGGCCGCCATTAGAAATCATGCGGCCCCATACAACAAAATATTTGGGGCCCCTGCACCCCCCCAGCCCCCCAGATCCCACCCCACACCACAGTTAAAAGACCACACAGACATCAGCGCTAAAAACGGTAAACCCCCCCACACACAAGTTATAAAAAGCCATTGATGGTCAGGGCCCCCCATAAGTTAAAAAAAACTGTGACGCCAGGGACCCCATAAAAGTTTAAAAAAAATAATTGCCGCCTGGGACCCCCATAAAAGTTTTTTAAAAATGATTGGTGGTCAGGGCCCCCCATAAGTTAAAAAAATGTTGTCGCCAGGGCCCCCTTATAAAAAAATTACAAAACACACTTTGATGTTCAGTAGAACTGAACTTGTGGCTCTTTTCGTGACTTAGGGTCTTTTCGCTGCTTTAGGATTTCAGCAGTTCACCGCTTTTCGTGACTTTGGCAGTTCAGGACTTCGGCTTTGGCACTGCCAAGGGGGCCTGGCTTTTCAAAAACTGCAGCACAGCCGGGCCCCCCTTTATAGTTGTACCACCTGTGCCCCCCTAATGGCGGCCCTGGTGCCCATACTTTACTAATGCGAGGTCTACTTTTAGTGATGTTGTCCCATTATGATCTACATCCATCAAAGCATTCTGAAAATTTTACTTAAACATTGATTTATGAGAGGAGGGTGATTTAGACAAGATGTTTGTTGACATTATCCTTGAGATTTACTGATCATCAGCTAAAGGTCTACTGGTAGATCCCGAGGGAATGTTGAAATATACAGTGAAATATCTGTAGCCCTAATTGTAATATTGTCAGTGATGTTTCAAAACGGTGATGTCTCGGCTTATATGTGAAATCTGGGAACAACATGGTTGAAATCATCTGCCCTAGACTATGGCGAGAACTTGCCAGAAACTATATAATTCCCACATAAAGTCATTGCTCACAAACTTTAGGCCTGTCCCCCCTTGGGGAACACAAAACAGTAGTTGGGGTGTCCAAACTAAAGTCCATATTTGGGGTGAATGCCTATTTGTTCTCCTACTTACTACTGGAAGCCTAACTTAAAGCTTAATTATGGTAAAAGAGCTTTTATTTTATGCCCTTGATATTCATGGAACTATGGCTGAAATGGAAACCTTTGATATATCTGTCACTTTGTTAATCTAGGAATGAATTGCAACCAAGCGCAAGAGTTAAAACGCTTTGCACTACGACCCTCTTCCCATAATGAATGGGACATATTCTGTTTGTGCTCCTCCACCACCCGCCACGTTGGGATGTAGGTTTGCAACTTAAATATAGTTAGGCCCCCTTTACCACCCAGTATCATCTCACGTCTGTCACTGTATAAGAACAAAAAATAAAAAGGATGTTAAAGACTCTTTGCTTTAATAACATTAAGAGATTAATTTGCCTTCAAATAGTGTGGAATCTGGGATCTGTGACTGGACGTCCATGGGAACCAAGCCGCAGAGCTAACAAGAAGCGGAGATTTATTCAGAGAGTCGTGTGCGATGGCCTTTGGTTCCTAACCAGTAAGTGAGTTTGCTTACTTTCCTGGGTTATTCTTGATTGTTATCCCCCTGGTCATGAATATATATGCAGATCGTGTCTCCGATTTGTGGGGATAATCCCCTACGAAAACAGATACAGTCGCTCTTTGAAGATGAGGAGAAGATCTATAGACAGAACAGCTCTTCATTGCCGTAGATGTGTCAATGTGAGACTTTTTTGTGTACAGACTGACAATAACTTATTTACAGAAAAACCCATCCTCCCCCCCTGCACAATCCCCCCTGGGACAGAAAACGTGTGCACATCTGCCACTGACTGCTGTTGACTATCTCACACTCACAGATTATTAAAACAACAGATCATGATCCGATTTCAAGTGATGGGAATGAGGCCGTTCAAGGAGTATATCACTTACCCCAGTTAAATATACTTGTCTGAAGTGCCACTAGAAATCTCTATATTCTATGCCCAATAAGGACCAAATTTATTGTATCACAAGCTCATCCCCATTACAAGTTAATGGAGCCATTAGAAACTCAAAGGAAGATCTAAAAATCAGACCTACTGCACAACACGTGAATTTTAATTTCCGTTTTATTTTAAATTCAACAACTATTTCATCTCTTGAGATACCAATTGGCTTGGAAGTTCTCTTTAAGGGCAGAGACAAACGCTGCGATTCGGGGAGATTAGACGCCCGATCTCTCCAAAATCGCAGCATGTGTCTCTGGGTTGAAAGATATTTTAAACCATTCTAAGTAAAAAGTTGCTGAATCTTCAGACAGCAAATAAGTGGAAATGAAGAATGTCGTGAAATAAGTTCAAAAATCATATTGATTTATTTTCGGATTCTAAGAATTTTAAAAATTAGCTAGTGATGGGCGAATAAATTTGGCAGGAGCGAATTTGCTGAGAATCTTCGCGTTTTGCTGCCACCAAATAAACTCGCGAAACTGCTGCAAAAAATTCGCAGCATCAAAAACATTTGGGCTTGCGTCAGAATAGCCTTGCGCATAAAAATTGTTGCGAACCAAAATGACACGTACTCCCATAGACTTTAATGCATTTGGGCAAAATAGGTGCGCATATAAAAATTGTTGTGGTCGTCATAATTGAGGCGCGTCAAAATTATTTTGACGCCCAATGACTTCAATGTGTTTCGCAAATTTTTACACCGTTTCGCCAATTTCGCCCATCACTAAAATCACGGCTTAAACTAAATCAAGGCTTTTGGGTTGCACTAAAAATAGATTTTTACATTCATTTTTAGAAATTTGGCTTTCGAGGAACTCGATAAAATAAAATTGCTTGAATCCTGAAAATGCAATTCCCATTGACTTCTATAGAAACTTGGCAGATTTTAGCCAATATATTTGTATATTGAGTTTGGAAAACTCAAATTTTAAAAAAATGGGAAATTTTGTTTTTATAAAAATTGAGAATCTAAAGCTTTGACCTGGCAAATATATATGTGTGTGTGTGTATATACAGTATGAAGTTGTACAAAAAAGGCAAAATTATAAATCCACATTCTTTAATTTACAAGGAAAAAACAATATTTTTTTTAAATTAAATAACGAGCTTCATCTTTGAAATCATTTTCACCTTTAAATAATATTTTAAATCCACCCAAAAACATGTATGCATTATGAAAGTTTAATCCTAAGCAACTTTCCTGTACAGGTATGGGATCTGTTATCTGCAATCCTGTTATCTGGAAAGCTCCGAATTACAGAAAGGCTGTGTCCCATAGACTCCATTTTAGCCATATAATCCAAATTTTAAAAAATTATTTCCTTTTTCTCTGTAATATTAAAACAGTACTTGATGTACTTGATCCAAACTAAGATACAATTAATCCTTTTTAGACACAGAACCAGCCTATTGGGTTAATTGAATGTTTACGCGATTTTCTAGTAGAGTTAAGTTATAAAGATATGGGACAATCCATGGAAAGCCCCAGGTCCCGAGCATTCCGCATAACAGGTCCCATACCTGTATATGTTAAATAAATATCAACGGTTTTCAAATTTTTTTGTGAATATAGTTTCTCTTAAAAGGCAGTTTTTGGTTATCGTTTTCTGTTCCCTGGTTCTGACTCTTGACCCAATGTAGCAGAGGCCAGTTCTCCTGCAGGTCTGTTTATTGTCTAGCTCTTACTGTAGGAGACAGACAATATAAACAGCCAGACAGATACTGATTTCAATAGCGATTACTTTTGCAAATAATTTTCAAACCAGTGAATGTTTTAAATTAATTTACATAGGAAATTTGCTTTGAATTACATTTTTTTATTATGCACAAAACCCCCCAGTTTTTGGGTGGAGCTTTCCGGAAGTTGATGGGACATATTAGGAAGCAGTGATATTATTTACTAATCACAATTAATTGGTCAATACTGCTCAAATATTTAGCCAGAAACTATAGAATATTTAGTTATTATAGGCCAAAGCTGTTAAAAAACAGCACAGATTCCCAGATATCTAAGAGTAAGTGTAAGCAGCATGGCAAGTCCGGAGTATAAGTAGGACCATTGTGCAGGTGTGGCATGAAACCAACTACTACACCTAGTAGTAATAGTAATTTCCCTTTAAATAGTAGTTGATTCATTTTAGATGTTTCGGCCAACGGAGATCAATTCTACAATTAAAAAAGGGAGGGAAATTTTATTGTATTTATTATTATATATAAATTGCCTGCAGAATGGGACAGGAGAGTGAAAATGTAATTTTCAGGATGTAGAAAGCCCTGAGGGGGTGTTTGGTCTCATGACGACACCTTTCTCGCTGGCGCATTGTACAATTTAATGATTCTCCCATTTTTGCAGTGTCCCAATCCGTGTGTTTGGCATTAGGGAATTATAAAGACACAAACCAGCCATCTGTTTCCCTCCTTCCACAGCTCTGCTTAATGCTCCGGCACACATGGTATCCTGGTGCTGTTTAATGGAATGGAGAAGGGGCATTCTACTAACCCAATGGAACCAATCAGATAGTAGCGTTAGCGTTTGAAAGCAAACAGCTGATTGGTTGTTATGATAGTGTGCAGATTTTAAATGGCTTTTTAAATTGCCGCTCTGCCTATCATCAGTTACCTTCTTTCTGGCTTCTTGCTGGGGTGTACTTCCCCTTGCTATTAATCTATTACACTTTTAACAACATTTCCTCTATTCTTGGCACCTTAATAATAAGTTTTAAATTCTGGCATGATAATATAGTGGATTGAGGGCTAATTGGCTCTAGATCTGAAAAACATAGGAGAACTTTTCCACCAGGAGAATCCAGAATCCCTATTGATCATTAAGCAAAGATTGAGCAAAGAAAGATTAGGGATGCAGAATGTATCTACACTTACATTGTTGGCACGTTGGCATATACAATCTATTGTATCTATTCCAACAATGTGCACATCTATCTATCATCTATCTATCTATCTATCTATCTATCTATCTATTTATCTATCTATCTATCTATCTATCTATCAATCTATCTCTTTATCTATCACTATATATCATCCATCCATCTATCTATCTATCTATCTATCTATCTATCTATCTATCTATCTATCTATATATCATCTATCTATCTATCTATCTATCTATCTATCATCTACCTATCTATCTCTTTCTCTATCTATCTATCTATCTATCTATCTATCTATCTCTTGTCTATCTATCTATCTATCTATCTCTTTCTCCATCTATCTCTATCTATCTCTTTATCTATCATTATTTATCTGTCTATCATCTATCTATCTATCTATCTATCTATTATCTATCTATCTATCTATCTATCTATCTATCTATCTATCTCTTTCTCTATCTATCTATCTATCTATCTATCTATCTATCTATCTATCTATCTATCTATTATCTATCTATCTATCTATCTATCTATCTATCTATCTATCTATCTCTTTCTCTATCTATCTATCTATCTATCTATCTATCTATCTATCTATCTATCTATCTCTTGTCTATCTATCTATCTATCTATCTATCTATCTATCTATCTATCTCTTTCTCCATCTATCTCTATCTATCTCTTTATCTATCATTATTTATCTGTCTATCATCTATCTATCTATCTATCTATCTATCTATCCATCTACCTATTATCTATCTATCTATCTATCTATCTATCTATCTATCATCTATCTGTCTGTCTATCTATATAAACAATGATGCCCCAACATGGCTTGATCTAGAGAATAATTAAGTGTGCTTTAGACATATTCACAGTATGTTCTGTCCCCTTTCCTTGCTTTCTTTCTTGTCTTGTTTTTCTTCTCGTTCCTTCTTTCTTGTTTTTTTTTCCTATTTCAACTACTTGTAGTTTGGAAAATTGAAAAATAAAATCTTTAAATAAAAACAAAAAAGAACAAGACAATGTTGCCCCACTAAACATGATTGCACAGTGAGTATCCACAGTTTAGGGCCCAACACAGCAGCTTTTGGACTAACGGGGGCTATTTTTAACAGTGACTGCATTCAAATTTGTATTATAATGTGATTTATGTTAATTGATTTGACTTTCCTTACAAAGAAAATGCTGCACTTGGTTATTTTTTTCGTCTCCTTGTCTTTATAAGCTTTTCCTTTCCTAGACCCCGTATCAGTGCCCATAGTAGTGCCGAACCCATAGCAGAATCCAGGTGTGGAATGGGAATCAAAATAGGGCCTGGAATTTCAAGTGCCATCCTGCCGGCGATTTACATTCTAGCTGTTGGGGAGGCAGGGGAAGGCAGTTCGGGGAGATTAGTCGCCCCTAAGAAGAGGAGATTTGTTGCCTGAATCTGACCGTGTGTCTCTGCCCTTAGAGAAGTATATGAAGATACAATGTATGTATTTGTTGGAAAAAAACACAATAGATAAAGAGAAAGAAAAGAAAAAAACGCCCATTGACTTGGAGCGAAAAAATTCGTTGAGCGGAAATTTTTTTGACACCCATTTTTTCTCCATTGCGCAATTTTTTTTTTACAGTTTTACAAATATTTTGGCGAAATGGGACAAATTCACTAGTAGGGTAGCAATTTCTAAAATATGCATGATAAGCTGTGCCTCCCTCTACAATCCCTATTAATATACTGTAGTTTCCTATTGCATCTTAGAGTCACTTGATGTCTCTTATGGCCCAGCTGATATACAAATGCAATAAGGGGGGAGTGACAGATTTTAAAAAAAACAAGAATCCTTTAAATAATAATAGGCAGGTTAATGTTACTTTTTTTTTGTTGAGATTGGGTTTTGCAATTTTCAGCCAAAAGGATATTATTATTAGGAGTATTATTCATACAATACAAAAAAGGAGGGAAAAAACGGATGCCAGGGAATGTCTGCAGTTTGTAAGCTGATACTCCCCAATATGTGCATCAAGTCATTATCCCCAACCACTGGACTAATTGTACTTTGATACACTGAGCTTAAGAGACGCACGCGCCAGATGGTTCCCGAGCTTGGTACAGGTTTTGCAGCGATGGGGTTGCCATATAACTTACATGATGCAAAACAAGCATGAAAAGTAAATATTAAAGGGAGTGTTCACCTTGGGGTTAATGATGTAGAGAGGTTCACCTTTTAGTATGATGTAGAGAGTGGTATTCAAACATAACTTGCAATTGGTCTTCACTTTTTATTTTATTGTAACTTTTTTTTGTTTTTGTTTTTTTTATTTTTATTCTTTTATAAATAGATAGTTACATCAATGACATAAATGTACCATAACAACAAAAATACATGCAAAACAAATGCAATAATTAATAAGCTAATTAATACAAGCATTCTAATATATTCATTTTTAAAAAAAAACAAATAGATCAAATTTCTAGTACAACAAGTACAAACTATAGTGAAAATGGATATTGTAGGACTATTGTCTAAAATATAGTCCTAATCTAGATTTTATTATTTTCGTAATAGTACTAGCTAGTGTCATATAATTTTAATGTCATGGATCTATGATGAATAAAGAATTAAGTCAAGTTTGGATCTATCAGTTTGAGAAAAGTTATTCATGAAAATTTTCCATTTTGACAAAAAATTCGTACGATTCCTCACGCTATCAAATTTAAAAGCAATAGCTTCATTTGTATATTGTAACTTTTGAGTTATTTGTATTCAGCAGCCCACCAGTTTGCAGTTTCAGAAATCTGGTTGCTAGGTGCATATCACACAATTTTTCTCCATTTGATTGATTTTCATTTTTTATTATTTGTTTTTTTTTAATTATTTAGACTTCTATTTAGAAGCTTTCCAGTTTGCAATTTCAGCAATCTGGTTGGTAGGATCCAAATTCCCCTAGCAACAACACATTGATTTGAATAAGAGACTGGAATATGAATAGGAGAGGGACTGAATAGAAAAATGAGTAATAAAAAGTAGCAATAACATTAAGTCCGTAGACTTACAAGGCATTTTTTTTAGATGGGGTCAGTGACCCCCATTTGAAAGTTGAAAAGAATTAAGAAGAAGGCAAATGACTTAAAAACTATTAAGAAGAAAACATGAAGACCAATTGAAAAGTTGCTTAGAATCCACCATTCTATAACATACTAAAAGTTAACCGGAAGGTGAAACACCTCTTTAAAGTCCAAATGCCAAAAACTCAAACAAATTGAGTTTTTTTTTACAATAAAATCTGAATTTTTTGTGAAAAAAAAACCTTGAATTTTTCAAGATTTATTATACCCCAAGGATGTAAAAAGTTAGAATCTGAAAATATCTTGTAAATGATATCCTTATAAACGGTGAGTTCTGATGTCATTTCTGTCACATGACTCACTGAAATTTGTGTATTATAATAAATAAAGTACCCCCAGTTGCAAAATATGAGGATATTAGAAGTTACATCGGAGTTCCATGACCTGTATAGAAACACTCGTCCTTCGGCCTTGTGTTTTTATATGGTCATGAAACTCCTCGGTAACTTATAATATCCTTATATTTTACAAGAGGGGGTACTTTATTCACTATATAATATATGTGTAGCCACAATATAGAGCTATAGAGAGATGGCCATCTCTCGTATTCTCCATTTTATCCAAATAATCAAATTTTTTGAAAATATTTGCTTTTCCTCTGCAATAATAATATGTAATATAATAATGGTAATATTTTGATCCATACTAAGATATAATTGGTCCTTATTGGAAGAAAACCAGCCTGTTGGGTTTATTTAATGTTTAAATCATTTACTAGTAGACTCAAGGTATGAAGATCCAAATTACGGAAAGTCCTGAGCTTTCTGGATAACAGGTCCCATACCTGTACCAAATAAGAAATATCTTTTGCTCTATTTGCTGTCATTTCATGTTGCTTTTCCCTGTTGACCCCTATTCCTAAGTCTTGATAAACGTAGTGTAGAGCTGTAGCCCATGGGAATAGTGAGTGCTATGGGTGAAAATCATACAACAAGGAGGCCGGCTGAAAAACCAAAATGAATGAACTAAGGAAGGAATCCATGGAAAAGTGAGATGTGTCCTTGCACTCAAGGGCGTAACTACAGAGGAAGCAGACCCTGTGGCTGCAGGGGAGCCCAGGAGGTATAGGGGCCCCATGAGGCCCTAAATAAAGAGCAGTTTCAACATAGATTTGTAAAAAAAGGACAACCTCTGGTTATGTTGGGGGCCCTAAACTGAATTTCCTGTGGAGCCCAGAGACATCTAGTTATGCCACTGCTTGTGCTGCTAGAATTCCTCCACATTGGGTTAAATTGAACTTATTAAAAATGTAGAAGCTGCTGTCAGTGATATGGACACAACTCCTCATTTGTCTGGGAATGGTAAGGAGGAGGATACACACAGAGACCTCTATCCATATACACATAGACATATATACACATGCACATACACATGTCAAACACAAGTAGAGATGTATATGGAAATATATCTAGAGGGAACATTTTATTACTTCTAATTTAGATTAGCTGGAAAGTTTGCTCAGCCAATCATTGCACAGGGTCATACAAAAAGTCTGACCAGGGAAAGTTGGCATGTAGTACAGTGTGGGTCACATGCTTGAATAGCCAAACGAAACTGAATGGATAATTCATGGCTTTTAGCTAATAGGTGGAACTACTGGGGTGCCACAGCAACAGGGCCCCCTTGGGGCCCGCCAGCGGTTTGCGTCCGAAAATCATCTCGGGAAGATGGTGGTGACGGGCCGGCTGCACTGTCTGCACCGGGGCTCCGCATTTGCATGAAGGCAACCTTTTCTGGTAAAAAAACACCGGCCTACCTATATTTTTATTTTTTTTCCCTATTAATAACATAAGGATCAATCATCATTTTTACCGGCCAGGCCGGTAAAACACCGGCCAGTTGGCAACCGTAGCAGGTGTACAGCCGATTGGTCAGTGGAAAACCGATGAACCAGGTGACTGATATCCAGTAGTGATGGGCAAACAAATTTGGCTGGCATGGATCTGCGGCATATTTTCGCCAAATAAATTCGCAAAACCTTCCCAAAAATTCGCCGGCGAAAAATCCACTGCGACAAAAGAAATTGTCAAAATTGTCACCTGGATAAAAAGTGTCATATTTGGCATTTGGACAAAATAGTCCTGAGTATAAAAACTGACGCTCGCATTTCGCAAATTTTTCGGAAAAGCAAAAATGGGACAGATTCACCCATCGCTAATATCCAGCTTTTCTGCAACAGTATCAAAGGAAAACTAGTGATATTCCTGCTGCACAAGTAGCAAGGAATCCTACAGCTTTAAGGAAATATAGAGGTGCGTGTGAAACTTACATTCTTTCATTTCTTGTTGTACTAGAACTCCCATCCTATTTAATTAGTGTAATTTGGGTTCACATCATTATTCCAAACTAAAGTTTGGGTGGCATTCCCCTATAACAGCTCCTTATAGCCTAACTAGTTATCTAGTAACCTAGCAGACCCCTATGAGTTTCACTTTATAAATACCCAAAGGAACATATTCCCCCTTTGTAACTGTGGGGTATGAAGAGACCAACTTTCTGTCCTAAATGCAGAATTCTTTCACCCAATGTATTTTATCTGTTATGGGATTGTTCCTATATCAAAAACTTTTGGCAAGATGTTGAATCATGTCATCTGAATACTAATTTATGTTCTAAATATAAACTAACCCCAAAAAGTGCCCCTTTAAATCTTTCGGATGACTCAATCAAATCATCCCACCATATTCTTCAACCCAAATTTGGGAATATATCTTACACACATTTAATATTAATTGCAGCTAAGAGCAGCATCCCCAAAAATGGGATCGAACCAAATCCTCCTGAGTTAATGGATGTCATCACAGAGTTGAAATATTAATGTACCAATGAAGCTATTGCTTTTAAATTTGACAGTATGAATTTCTTGTCAAAATGGAAAACCTTCACGAGTAATCTTTCTCAAACTGATAGAGCTAAGCTGGACTCAATTCTATATTCGCCATGGTTCCATGGAATCCTTATTATACGACACTAGCTTGTACTATTATAAAAAATAATAAAATTGAAATCAGGACTCTATTTTAGACACTAGTCCTATAATATCCAATCTAGCTATAGTATAGTACTAGAAATTTGATATATTTGATTTTTAAAATGTATATTCTATTAGAATGCTTGTATCAATTCTTGCATTGCTTTGCATACACTTTCTGTTGTTATTGTTATGCAAATGTTGTTGGTGTAACTATCTATTCATAAAAAAAAAAAAAAGAGACCAACTTTCAACCAAAGATTTGCACAATGCAGACCTGAGCAGCTAAGGGGTTAATCCCCTCTAGTCCTTAATGTTACTGGGAGGAGCAGCACCAGGAGAGAGAGAGACTAGAGGTGCAGCCAGTGGTGAGAAGTAGCTGCACAACCTGCTGCCTTACAATAGGATTTATTTAGGATTACAGGAATCCTTCCCCTCCCTCTCCCCACCTGTGCACAGCCCTGGGGCAGAAGTGTGCCTGCAGCACCCAATACACTGGCCCTGGCTACTGGCTGATGTGCTGCAGCTGTCAGGGTGCTAATTACTCACTTGATTACACACAAAGTACATTTCCTAATTAGTGCCCCCTAATTCTCACCTGCTCCAGCCCCCTGACTTGTGCCTTAGCACCACCTCACTAAAACAGGACTAATTGGTAAAAAAGCAGTTCTCCTCCCTGCAAAAGGCCCTAAATGCTGCTAAGTAGCGACTAAAATCCCATTACAACTGGTGCTGAGCCCCTTCTGCGTCTGTAATACAGAGCTCTTATTGGAGGGATACTGTAATACATACATAAATCTTACTGAACGAATATATTGATTTATCACCTTTTTTATTTCTTGTCTTAAAAACTGCTAAATATACTAGAAATACGTATATGAAGATATAAGCAGGTCTGAATCCAATGCTAAATATCACTATTTAGCGCAGAAAAGTGAGCCTTTTAACCACAGAAAAGTGGCCCTTTTAACCACAGAATAATGTCCCTTTTAACCACAGAATAATGACCCTTTTAACCACAGAAAAGTGGCCCTTTTAACCACAGAAAAGTGGCCCTTTCAACCACAGAATAATGTCCCTTTTAACCATCACTAATGGTATTTTCGTTGATAAAATATTTCATTGTGACAGTAATGTATAAGACAGCAACGAAAGAAAGTCTAGATTTGTTGCAATTAGTGATTCATTCCTGTAAAATGGTCATTGTCAGAAGCTCTAAAACGAACCGGTTCTGAACAGAATGGGATCCGCTTTTCTCCCAGGTTGAAAAAGACCATGGTTATCAGTATTAATAATTAACCATTTCTCCATATTATAAACATTTTAGTACAATAATAAAAAAAAATCTGGCAATTATCTGCAGGAATAATCCTATTGTTGTGGCAGGTGAAGAAAAATAAAACACAGATGCTGTTTAGTAAATCGTTTTGTGAACTGTAGAATTCGTTTAACCCTAATCCAGTTATTAAAAGTTAATATACGAATTATTAAAATTTATAATTTACCTCGAGTCGGTGAATTTGTGTTTTTTTTTTAATCCCTTCTGCCCCTGTTCCATTCTCGTTCTGTTTAGATTATCATCTGTTTTAATACAACACATTTATTTAATCTGACTTTTTTATATTTTATAGACTCTCTTCATTACCCCTATACAACACACGCACACCCATGAATTATCTGCAGGACCCCAAATCCGAATTTATGATCTTCTCAGAAAGAATTGGACATAAAAGGTGTCACCCTGGGATATTTTTTGGGGGGGTAAAAACAATAAAAGCGTGAAAAATAGAATATAAAAGGCTTGATCTCAAGGAGGGGGGGGGGGATTCCCAAACAGCACACAAGCAGCTTGATCGAATAAATAAATACATTAACAAGTAAACAAAAGCAAATCATACAAAATTATTCAATAAATAATTATTTAATAAAATCCCGAAAATCTGCGTTGTCTCTTTATAGGGCTCAGGTGTGCCATCTTTACTGATTATATACGATAGATGCTCGTATTGTTCTTTTATTTGTATATATAACTTAGATTGTAAGCTCTAAGGCGCAGGCACCTCCCTCTTGCGTTTTTGCGCTTAATTGTTAATACGCATTGTTTGTGCCTCTCTTTATAAACTGTATTGCAGTTACTATTCAATTACTTACCTATAAATACATACACACAAACATCCACAAGCGAAAAAAAATACATTGAAATATTGACATACATTTGGGCTAGAAAGATGCGATGATATAAAGAACTTTAATGGGGAGTAACCAAAAAAAAATACGAATGTACAGAATCATTTTCTGTATAAGGGCATTTGTTCAAAATATTTTCATTTTTTTTTGTTTGTTTTTTTACTCATAATTGTCAAGATAAAAAAAAAAAAAAGATTCACAACTATTGTGTTAACTGAGAATAAACACCATCAAGATTGATGGATTACCATTCGATATTCCCTCAAACCAGCAGCAATAACACTGTCGCAAATAAATCTGTCACCCTGATTACCAATAAATTTGCTTCTATTTAACTCCAATTTGATTACCATCTACTCTGTATATAGAGAGCAAAACAAAAGGACACTTTCACACTAATAAGGAAAGTAATTGGGTGTTTATGAATTTATTCCACAACCACCAGCAAATTATTGAATATTAATAAATAAAATAATATAAATGCTATAAAAAATATGATGTCATGGGGTGACGTCAACTAATTAAAATTAATGATATCCCTCGGTGTGGAACCCTAGGATGACCACCTTGTTTTTTTATGTTAACTTTCGTAGTTAAAAATGAAGTATTTTTGTACCTAGTGTTAATTAAAAAAAAATGTAAGTATAAATCGCACATATTAATCAATTTCTAAACCATGTTAAACACAAAAAAATTGGTTTGCGACAAATGTAAATGAAATGGGGGACATCGAAGTGAATGTGTGTTGTGAAAAAAAAGAATTGTAAAAATACAGACGAAATGCACCAAAATAATAATAAAAATATAAAACAGACAAAAGAAGAAATCGATCTCTTTCGTTTACTTAAAGGCATTTTATTCAAACTTTTAACCATCGTTGTTTTTGTTTTTTTCTTTTGTCAAAACCAAATAAAATAATAAATATTTTAGCACTTTTTTTTCATATTTTGTACAAAAATAAAGAGATGAGAATATATGTGGGCAGTGATGGAGCAGAGAGTTGAACCTGAATGTTGGAAGGCAGTGACAGGTGATATTGCAGGTAGGACGAGGGGAGAGGGTTTCCATTACACTGGCAGGTACCATTAAACTACAGAGTATAAGGCATTCTCATATTATTTACAAACATTCCAAAAAACACAGACACTCTATTGTCTGGTAACAGGATTTCAAGCAGTATAAAAATAGCAAAGCAGAATTTACATTTAGAGCCAAAGAGAAGACAGGGAGGATTAAACAAAACATAGGGGTGCACTGGTTGTTAATGAGAATATTATATTAATATCATTCCTAGTGTTACATACAATATTATTTTATATTAGACTGCTGCACTGGGCTAAAAAACATTACAAGTTTCCCTTTGTTTTTGTTTTTTTGAGAAGATGAGAGTTGGGGGGTTCAGAAGAAAAACGAGCGACCACAGGAACTGGGTGAGGGTTGTAAACCCCCTGGCATTGGAAGGGGTGAAGGCCCCACAGTCGGTTCTGATGTTAATTTCGGTGCAGGAGGAAAATGAATAAACATTGGAGCAGAACTACAACTCTCAGCATCCATAGATAACTTTGTAGTTGAACAACAGTGCCAAAAGGTTGACTATGATCTGTGAATCGAAAAAGGGGGTTGTGGGTCTCACTGGGGTGGTCTGAGATTGTGACTGTGAGCCAAGCCTTGTCTGCAGGGGGGCTGCTTGATCTCACTTTATGTAGGGAAGTCCTTTGATGTGTTTCACAAGCTGCAAGAAAAATGAAACTGTGCCCCCTCAGCTGCTTATGTTTCATTGGCTCATTGGGGGTCTCCCAGCTCTGCCTCATTGTATATTCCCCTATGGTTCATTGACTCCTCTTTCTGCAATCAGGATCTCAGAGGGGATCATTTATTTTATGCAATGGCAGAGCCACCGATGCTGATCTGATGTCCCTACCCCTGACTTTCCCAAATCTGTCCCATCCCATCCTCACTGCAAATGGACTGGAAGCAATTCGTCCTTCCAGTTGGTTTTGACCTGCACAACTGATTCAAGTTCAAACACAGCACTGACCATAATACAGCTACCAGCATTCTTGAATGACAGTAAAGGATGCTGGGAGTTGTAGTTTACACTGACAGCTCAGTGGCAGTTGGTTGCACTCCTTTCTCTCTAGTTACCATAGTCCATTACATAGGGGCATGGGGCAGTGCTGCAAGGGCACTAAAAGCTCATATGCCTTGTTAGGTTAATTTAAAGGAGTCGAACGATGAAATATCTGGCAGTGTAGGGGAGGGGCAGACAATAACCAGGTGCACCAGAGGGTGAGAAGACCTATGTTATTCTAGGTGTGGTCTTGGGTAAGTGACTGATGTTGGTGGCATTTAAAGTGATCTGCACCTGACTGTGGTAGAAGTAGTTAAGACTTACAGGCTGATAGTTCATTGTCAGTGTCTGGGACACAGAACCGAAACACCATTAAGACGTTACATGCAGGATAAAGTGAGGCAGCCAACCAGGGGACAACTGACACCCCCACTGATACCCACAATGGACATGTCTGCTGCCTCCTTATTGGGCTCTGGTAGGTCATTGGCATCTGAGCCAATTCAATATCCAACACCAAAGCCAAAGTGCTACCCAGAAGGAACCAAGGCAAAAGGAGTGAATTGGTCCCCCCCCCCCACATAACTGCATAACAGGTAACAAGAGGGCAGCTGACAGTTAAACCGGAGCTGACAGTTACACTAAAACGTTTGCCCCAGTGCATAACATAAATTGATGGTGCGATACAAAGTAACAAGTTCTCCTGTTTCCCAGGCACTGGTCCTGAAGCCACAAAGTGATGCCAAGTAGCCAGTTGTTATTGTTTTTGGGTCAGTCTCTTCCCAGTTGGGTCGGTGCTGCTACTTTGTAAGTACTGGGGTCCTTAGCCAGGGAGAGAATGGGTCTGTCTGTGCTCAAGTCCCCCAGTCTTTCCCGCACAGGACTCTGTACCCTGAGCAAATTGGACCCCACCGTAAGGATCAGTTCCAGTTCAGGGGCCCAGTTTGCCAGAAGCCCACTCGTTATGAATAGGGCAGGCTGAAGCCCTCCTTATAAAGTAGTCACTTGGTATCTGCGCTGAGCCTGGACAAGGTGGCAGTTGTGAGATGGTGGTGGGCAGCAGATGGCACTTGGCACATGCTGCAGGGACAGGGCATTCCCGACCAATGGGGGAAGCCTCCGCCTAGTGTCCCCGGACTGGGAGACTTGAGGAGACCGTGGGAGGCTGAATGGGGGGCAGGAGGGGGAGGGGGAGGAGGAGGGGGTGCTGCCCTCACCCCGGAGAGGCTGGAAGCTGTGATGGAGGCTGTGCCGGGGAGTAGAGGGTGGTGGGCCATTGGGTGTCCGGGCAGGGGGGTCCCATGGCTCATCCCCCCACAGGCTGACGGATGATAAGCGGCTGCTGCTGCCGCTGCGGCTGCCGCATGGTGGTGGTGCCCTCCGTAGATCTCGCTGACCAGGCGCTTCATCTCGTCCAGAGAACTGTTCAGCATGAGGATGTAATTGCGCGCCAGCAGCAGAGTCGCGATCTTGGACAGTTTGCGCACTGAGGGTCCATGCGCGTAGGGCATCACCTCCCGCAGCCCGTCCATTGCGATGTTCAGATCGTGCATCCGCTTGCGCTCCCGGCTGTTAATCTTCAGCCTCAACTGCTGCAGCTCCGGCTCGTCCATCTGCTTCTTGTCCTTCTTGGCCGCCACTGCCGCTGCAGCCGCCGCAGCCGCTTTAAATGCGCCAAACTTGTCTCCCGCGGCAGCGGCCATAGCCATTGCGTTGCGCAGTTCCGCGCTCAGCTCCGCGGGGGAGTCGCTCATCGTGGAAGAAGACACCGCGCCCGAGAAACCACCTTTCCGCGAGTGTAGGAACAGGTCGTCTGTCTCCGGGGAGGAGGCTCGGCTAGAGCCCAGGCTGGCTTCAGAGTCCATGGGGGAGAGAGAGAGAAGGGCCTGCTGGGTAAAATTGAATAGAGGTTAGGCTCGGTGGGCAAGTTAGTGTATGGGAGGTGGGGAAGATGGACAGACACACAGATAATATTTGGATATATTGATGATAACTACAGTTACTGAATAATGGAAATCTCAGTGTTATACATTTAGTTTAAACATTCTGTGTAGTATAGTCTCCAGCTGTTTTTATATATATATATATATATATATATATATATATATATATATATATATATACACACACACACACACACACACACACAGGTGTATTTTATACACTTAATTAATTATCCTATAATACAAATCAAGTGAGGGCTATTAGTGGATTATCCTAGTTTCTCTTACCATATATGCTACAAGCAATAAATACAGAAATACTTTGTGAACCGCTATTTTCTTGCACTTTGTTTTATTGACATTATTTACATCACCTTCGTTTTTTTCCCGTTTAATTTCTAAATTTCTAATTAATATTTCTGGAAAACGAAGTCCCTGGATGTTTATAGACATTCTATTCAAACGAATTCTACCCCCTGCTTTGCCTACAAGGGTTCCCATCTCTCTCTATAGCCGAAAACAAACGAAACCTCCCGTGAATAATCGGCCGCTTTTTAAAGCCCCCGCCACTAAATGCGAATTCTTTTTCTATTTCTCCCTCGTTTATTTGAAGCGCAAATCTAACACAATAGTTAGGAAACAGAATATTGAAACGAATAATGACTTCTAAACTGATTATGCAACGGTTTTTTTTCTTTTAAAATAACACAATGAAATTATTAGAGCAGAAAGGATCAGTGAAAAGCTTCTAATAAGTGATCATAATTGCGCTTTACAACAGGACTCCGGTGCAGCGCTCAGAGCCCAAAGGAAATAGCAAAAGGCTGCAATTAATTGGTATCAGGCTGGATTCTGTTACAGAGGCAGATTACAGAGCAGGACACACTTACTTGGCAGCGCTGAGATAGTGCAGGTGCAGTTGAGCCGCTTGTGTCGTCCCCTTTCCTTGTGTGACAGTGATCACTATTTTCACTCTGCTTCTGCTTTTTATAGGCAGCGCTCAGAACAATGTCATTGTCTTGGCAGGGTGTGCCAGCGACCAATAAGAAGCAGGATCGCACTGTGACATCACTCCCCTGCACCATGCTGCTGAATGAGAGGGGCAGCCAACCAAAGCGCAGAGCAAAAATTTAATGACAGCTGTTGAGAAAAGGGGGCAGAGCAAACAAACCCCCTGCCCTCTGGGTAACAATAACATTTTTTTTTTTTTATAATGAAACAAAGTGCAAGAAGGGAGAAAAGAAAGTCCTCTGCTGCGTCCAGCCCAGGGAAGGTTTAATGGGTTGTGCAAACATCACACTTTCCTGGTCCCAATGTAAACACTCACATAGTACAATGCACTCTTACTGATCCACTTAGCTGGCTGCCATTTATTACCCGTGCATCAAACAAGGAGAGTGTATTAAGGGTAAGGGCACACTGGGCGATTCGGGGAGATTTAGTCGCCTGGCGACTAATCGCCTCGTCTTTGCGGCGACCAATCTCCCGAATGCCTTACCTCTGTCTTGCGCCGTCAATAATGAAAAGTCACCTGCGGCATGGCACATGCGTCTCTTCGTATTCCGAAGTCGCCTCACAAGGAAACTTCGGGCGACTTTGGAATACGAAGCGCCGCGTGTGCCATGCAGCAGGAGATTTTTAATTTTAGCAGGCGCAAGACAGAGGTAAGGCATTCGGGGAGATTGGTCGCCGCAAAGACGAGGCGATTAGTCGCCAGTCGACTAAATCTCCCCGAATCGCCCAGTGTGACCCTACCCTTAGGCTTCATATAGTAGTAAATATATGTAGATTTATATAAATATATTATTTATACATATAAAGGCAGCGAGATATGCAAGGCATGAGTTGCACTGGGGCAGGTCTGCACTGGGAGTCAAAATAGGCCCTGGCATTCCAAATACAGAGAGGCCCAATCAGCTCCTCACCAGCCCACTAGTGACTTTCTATGGCATCTTATGGCAGCCCCTCTGGCATTTGCCAGAACCCACAGATTGCCAGTCCAGGCCTGCACTGGGGTGCAGGAGAAGAACATAAGCAGGGGTGTAACTGTAGAGAAAGCAGACCCAATGGCTGCAGGGGGGCCCAAGAGGTATAGGGGCCCCATGAGGCCCTAAATAATGAACAATTTCAACATAAATTTGTAAAAAAAAAGGACAACCTCTGGCTATGTTGCAGACCATAAAATGAATTTCCTGTGGGGCCCAGAGACATCTAGTTACACCACTGCTCGTGCTGCTAAAATTCCTAAACATTGGGTTAAAGTGGACCTATAACCCAGCCATAAAAATCTGTATAATAAAAGTCCTTTTCAAATTAAACACGAAATCCAAATTCTTTTTTTTATTAAAGCATTCATAACTGTTGTAAACTCATTTAAAAATCCCACCTGTCAATCAAATATTGTCTGCCCCTCCTCTATGCCTTAGGCGGGGCAGACAATTACTTTCACTTTCCATTCAGCACTTCCTAGATGTCACTGCTCTCCCCACATTCCCCCAGTTCTCTTCACCATTTAATTGTGTAGCCAGGACATGGGGATGGACATCAGGTCCCCCATTCTGGAGCACAAACAAGATTCTGAGATGATACAAGGCTTGTCTTAACAGTGTCCACAAAATGACTCCTGCCTGCTTGCTGTAAAAAATGTTTTCCCCTTCCCACCCCTTATTTGCATATGCTAATTAGGATTCGGCTCGGTATTCGGCCAAATCTTTCATAAAGGATTCGGGGGTTCAGCCGAATACAAAATAGTGGATTCAGTGCATCCCTAATTAGTATTGGTAAAACAAGTCAACCTCGAAACATTTTGGGGGCCATAAAAATAATTTGCAGTGGGGCCAGTGATATCTAGTTACACCAATGAACACAGGTTATTGAGAATCATCTTAAAGCAGCCACAGCAATATCCTTTTTTTCTTTCATGCATATTTTCCCTGCTGCTGTGCTTGCAAATAGGATCTATAAATTGCCTGTGTAATGCCAGATTCACTTAAAGGGCATGTAAAGGCAAAAAAATAAAATCTCATTTTTACTTTCTTTGATGAAAAAGAAACCTATCTCCAATATACTTTAATTAAAAAATGTGTACCGTTTTTATAATAAACCTGACTGTATGCAGTGAAATTCCCCAGTCATTTTACTTGCTCTGACTTCTGTGTATAGGAAACTTCAGACGTTCCCTTACTGCTCCGCAGGGAAACGATCATACTTTCAAACAGCATGGGGAGCCCCCCTCAAACAGCAGGGGGAGCCCCCCCACCTTACATCCCTGAACTCAAGCAGCTTTGTTTGTTTCCCTGTAGAGCAGCCGGCGACCATATAGAGATTTGTATCCGCAGACCCAGTGCAGTCTACATATTCTGATTATTAATCAGCCTTGCCGTATCTGCTTCTATGGCAGATATTATTTGACTTGTGCTGTTTATAGATAGATAATATATAGATACATGATCAAGAGATAAATAGATAAACAGATAATTAGATAGATGATAGATAGATGAAATAGAATGAGATAAAATGATAGAGGACCAATAATGAAAGATATATAGATAGATAATATATGATCGAGAGATACATACAGTAGATAATAGAGATAGATGGATAAATAGATAGATGATAGATAGATAGCTGATATATAGGTGAAAGATAATAGATAGATAATAAATAGCTAGTTTGATTGTTATAGATGTAGATGATAGAGGCTTAAAATATTTGTATAGGGGCGCTGAGTTGAGGAATTCTCCTCACGCGGCAGCAGCCCACAAGTTAGCGGGGGCAGCAAAAAAAAAAAATTGGATTTTCGGCTCTGCTAGTGCAGATAGCACTCTCTTCACTAGTGATGTGGCCCCCCTACACTCGCTCCAGTGCTGGAAATGGTATTGACCTGGTGCGTGAACACCCTTGTATATGTAGATAGAACAGACAGACAGTTAATAGATATTAGATGGATAACTGGGATGCTAGAAGCCCACTAAAAAAAACCTTAGACCACAAATTTACTATACAAATCACAAGGGTATAATACATTCAGTCCATTACTGCCTCTGTACTGAATCCACTACACTACAGTATTCACAATTTCACAGAAGTAATGCGCCATCTTGTGGTAGCTGTGGGAATGTCTTTTGTGGCGTTTACTCTGCCAGTGCATTATCTTTGAGTGTTTTGTTTATACAGGTATGCGACCTGTTATCCAGAATGCTTGGGACCTGGGGAGTTCAGGATAACAGATCATTCCATAAGTTGGATCTTTATACTTTAAATCTACTAGGAAATCATTTAAACATAAAATAAACCAAGTGGGCTTGTTTTGCATTCAATAAGGATTAATTATATGTTCTTTTAGCTCAGGCACAAGCTACTGTTTTATTATTACAGAGAAAAAGGAAATCATTTTTAATTTTTTTTTAATTTGGATGAAATTGAGTCCAAAGGAGATGGGCTTTCCATAATTTTGAGCTTTCTGGATAATGGCTTTCCAGATAACGGATCCCATACCTGTACTGTCATTAGGGAAGATGCAGAGTTTTATGGTTGTATCTGCAAAAGAAAATGTATTTTTTTGCACTTAGTACACTGCCTTTAATCAATGTAGATTAACTGCAGGTCTCTGTACCTACCTGTATGAACACATATTCAGCAGCACTGTATATGTGGAGGGCAGGAGGAGGGAAGCATGTAAACGTATTTATTGTCGCTATTAAAGGGAAACTCCACTGAAAAAATCATAAAAATTTTGGACTTGGGATGGCATTAGTTCCAGGGTTTGGCATCTAAATGACACCTGTGGAATATTCCTTAGGCATAAGTGTGCTGCTCATATTGACACGGGCTCTAGTGGGAACCTGGAATTATCTCCATTGTTTCCTTGCGTCAACAGGCAGACTTGTGCATGATTCTTCCAAATACACTTGGCGGATAAATGGTGCTGGCATCAATACGCGCAGGTGCAGGTCCCTTTTAATAGTTTAATAAAGTAGGCTAGCTGCATATAGTTGGATCTCCATGCACTTAAGTGCTGTAATAGTTAACATGGTTTTTCCCAATCATGATGTTTACATTTAATTTTTTCCTATATTTTTTTTTTTACCCACGAAAAGTTGTATTTGCAAAATGAAGAACATATTGCAGCAGCACAGTGTAGAGAATCTAATTACTGTCTTTAGGTTCCCCACATCCCCAACTCTGTAATGAGCAGGATATTCCTCCACTGTTTATGTGACATTTAGATAAATAATGCAAAGATTTCAGACATTACCATATTCCTTCTTTAATGTCCCCCCTCCCCTCGCTCCTTCGACTTAATCCAAGTTCCTTCGGCATTTATTACTGTTTGTTACACTAACAAGTAAGATTAGGAGAATTCTAATGAAGCCTCGCAGTGACAAACCTCTCTGATTAAAATGCCATAATAACAGTTGCATGCATCCTGATGCCTGATTATCATAATCTATTTAGCGCAAGTAAACACACAAACAGAAGGAGGAAAGTCAGCACACTCACACTTCTGCTGGAGAATAGAAATCAGGCAGACTAGGTAAATATGTAAATATTTTATAGACTTTGTATCTTAGCTCTTTATGTAGGGGCCCCAAGATTTGCACACTAAGCTAACATTTATTTTGACTTGGATCCGCTTATCTACCAGCCAAACACACATGTGTCTTTGGACCATCTGTTTACGGGTGGCCATAGGTTTGTAAGATCATTCCCATCTAGTTGCTTAGGCCTAGGATATGGCAGTATAGATATAGGATATATTATTTGGAATGCTTGGGTAGTCATGGTTGAATAAATTTGGCAGGCCCAAATTTCCAGGAATAAATTCACGAAACTGCCACGCCACGAAAATTTTGGACGGGCGGCAGAAAAGTCAATCACATCAAAACCGCCACGCGTCAACATTATTCAGACGCCCATTAACTTTAAAGGGGAAGAAAACCTAGTTGGCACAAAAACCCTCCCCCCTCCCGTGTGTTGCCCACCCTCCCTCCTCCCCCCTGGTCTACCCGTCCCGCTGGCAAATGCCCCTAACTTGTTACTTACCCTTCTGCGCAGGTCCAGTCCAGGGAGTTCACAGACGACATCTTCTTCCACGCCATCTTCTTCCTGCTTTGACCGGCGCATGCGCAGTAGGAGCATTTCGCCGGTACGATCTACTGCGCATGCACCAAAAGTACTTCGTGACTTTTGGCGCATGCGCAGTAGATCCGTACCGGCGAAATGCTCCTACTGCGCATGCGCCGGTCAAAGCAGGAAGAAGATGGCGTGGAAGAAGATGCCGTCTGTGAACTCCCTGGACTGGACCTGCGCAGAAGGGTAAGTAACAAGTTAGGGGCATTTGCCCAACGGGACGGGTAGGCCAGGGGGGTGGAGGGAGGGTGGGAAACACACGGGAGGGGGGAGGGTTTTTGCGCCAACTAGGTTTCCTTCCCCTTTAACAATGGTGTCAAAATTGCCACAGACATCAAAATTCGTATTTCCCAAATTTTTCCACTCCCCATGGATGCTGGTGATACTCACCCACCTGTTTACAGCTGCCCATCCACAACATCTTAAGAGTAGAAAGGAGGTATAAAGAATGTGGCTCTGTGGGGGCAGGGAAGAGAAGAGACACATGTTGGGAGGGGAGCCCCTAAAGTCACAAGGGTTGACCTTCAGATTGCAGCACTGATGGCCCAGGAGACCCCAGTCTGAAGTTCCTCTTTTATTTCAGTATGGCAACTCAAAAATTCAGGTTCAGATTCTGAACTGTTATAATTTGCTCCAAACCTTAGTTGATAAATCTATTGAATAGTAGCAACTATTGTATCAATTCTAACAGCTGCCCTTTAATAAAACTCAGGGATTCTGCTCAGCAGGAACAAATTTAGAACAGTTTATAGAGTCAGCGACCCCCCAGAGCTGTTTTGGAAAAACATAAGAAGGTGAAAAACGAAATGTTAAACGTCAATATTAGAAAAACATTCAAAGATAGGAAATAAAGAGTAATTGAAAATAGGTTACTATACCAGTCTTTCAAAAGTAATGAACTAACATATCCCATATCACTATATCAACACCCATATACAGTAGTTTCCCAGGGGGCTGAGTCAAAAGGGAGTCATTTTTAGGAAACGGTTAAATCCGTGAAAGAAAAAAACACAGCTTGCCCGAATGGGACCACGGGCATCAATTCAAGGAAAACGTAAAATGCGGGGATGATTCCTCTGTATGCTCAGTAAGAGATTCTGCCCATGTTCATGACATTGTTTTATTCTCGAGTCACATGGTGCAACCGATTGCAGGACAATTACTGCAACTCACACTACGGTATTTATAGTGAGGTGTAAATTTCTTCCCATTGTTTGACTTCTGTGGCCTAAAATAACATTGTATTAAAAACAGAAAAAGCAAAAAGACTGCTGAAGAGCAACGTATTTTCCTAGATAACCAATAGTGTATATTGTACAGTCTTGAAGCGTCTAAATATGCCTTCATTACAGTTACAGAAAAAAATATGAGGTCTACAAAGAGCTTTGTTCCCCCCCCAGTAAATATAAGGTAGGTATTATTATTAAGATTTATTTATATAGCGCCAGCATATTTCGCAGCGATGTACAGTAATTATGAAGGAAGGTTTGCTGGAGTTAATGTGACTCCCATGTGGCTAGTTAGTGTGTAATGCGGGAGGGATGCCAGTAAGAGTTGAACATTTTGTTGTTTTCATCATATAGATGTATTGAGTGACAGGGATATATCAATATGAGTTTTCTATACCAATCTGCAATAATATAGCAGACGATCAACCCCCTACCATGGAAAGAACTTGAATTTAGAGGACTGCATGGCTAGTGCAGAGAGTGTTATTGCCAGTCTTCATCACTGGCCTATAACTATTGCACATTAAACCAAAAACCAGTGATGGTGCAACCTGCATCCCTTCAGCTGTACTTCCCTGATACTATTTACTTTTATTTACACTTTCTAAGAAACCCCTCTCCAATTTGTGGGCTCAGGGCACTTGCCCTTTTTTTCTGCGACAGGGCCTGCTGGTGGTTTGCACACTTGCAAATCTGTTGCGATCTCTGCATAGCCAGCACCCGGGCTCCGAGCCTTCTAGTTCCGTTATTGCCAAAAACCCTATATTGTTTGCAATATTTGCCCAATGCTATCTTAGATATGCATCTATAAAACATATCTAACATATATGTATGTATAATCTCTGCCTAGATGCATTTAATCCCATATCAATGACTCCCTTATATAACTGGGATTCACTATTTACATTGCGCTGTAATTCAGAGCTTTCTGGATAAAGGGTTTCCAGATAAGAGAACTTGCTATAATTATATGCACCATATCTTAAAGGGGGTGGGTCACTTTTAAGTTAACTTTTCACATGTGATATAATGGTCAATTCTAAGCAACTTATCAATTGGTCTTCATTATTTATCTTTTTTATAGTTTTTATATTTTTTGCCTCCTTCTTCTGACTCTTTCCAGCTATCAAATGGGGTTCAGTGACCCTATCTAAAAAAATGAATGATCTGTAAGGCTACAAATGTATTGTTATTGCTACTTTTTATTACTCATCTTTCTATTCAGGCCTCTCCTATTCATATTTCAGTCTCTTATTCAAATCAATGTATGGTTGCTACGGGATTTTGAACTCTAGTAACCAGATTGCTGAAATTGCAAACTGGAGAGCTGCTGAATAAAAACCTAAATAATAAACCCACAAATAATAAAATTTAACTTGCAAATTATCTCAGAATATCACTCTCTACATCCTATTAAAAGTTAACTCAAACTCAGCCCGAATGCCCAAAACTTAAAATATTTGAGTTTTTTTAACTGTAAAATCAGAATTTATAGTGGAAAAAAACCCCCTCAAATTCTTAGAGATTAAGGGGCAGATTTATGAAGGGTCGAAGTGAAAATTCCAATTTCGAATTTTGAATTAAAAAATTAGAACTTTCGACTTTATTTTAGTGTAATTCGACTAGGGAATAGTTAAAATTTGGTTTGCGTTTTAAAAAAATTCAGCCCTAGAGAGAGACAGGGTTGGGGTGTTTCTTTTCTAAAGATTTCTTACGATGCAGAATTCTATTCGAGTTTGCAGGTCAATCCCATTCACCCAAATTTGTAAAATTTAAAAAAATTTTAGGTTGTTTTTTTTTTTGAATTTCGAGTTCATGGGAGATTATGGGAGTTTTTACAAACTCCCATGAACTGAAGATTTCCACCCTTGATAACTCTGCCCCTTGTTATACCCCGAGAATGGAAAAAGTCAGAATCTGAAAAACCTCCATCTCAGAAATGCTGAGGTTGTATACAAGTCAATGGGAGAAGTCATTATCCTATTTTTAAGTTTCTGTGATCTGCGCTGGATTTGGCCAGTAAATCCGACAATTTGGGCAAAAATCCAAAAAATCCTGTCTTTTAGGGAAAAAGCCTGAAAAAAATAGATCGTTTTGTAATTGTACGATTACAATTTTCGCTTGGTTTTATCGAGTTTGTCCCCGATCCGACAAAATCATGCTTTTTTTAATAATAAATACATTTTGATAAATAAGGCCCCCCCCCATAGGATTATTTTGCCTCCAATATGGATCCATGCAGCTTGGTTACCATCAAGTATTATTTCTGTTTCATTATTACAGAGAAAAAGGAAACTTTTTAAAAATTTGTATACTTTGCTTAAAATATAATCTATGGGAGATGTCCTTCCTGTAATTTGGAGCTTCTGAATCCCAACTGGTACTAGATGATGCCTCCCAACTCCACTGTAATTGCTAAGGATATTAGAGGTTTGGGAGGAGCTCCGTGTTTACATAAAAACACAAGGAACCGGCTGAACTCCATTGTGATTGTAGACGTAACCAAAGAGCTCTATGGCTTGTAATCAAATCCTTACATGGTCATGGAATTCCTTGGTGACTTGTAAAACCTTTATAGTGGCCACGCTATTCCCTATAGAATTATTTGGAAGTTACATTAATGGACTGTAATGCCTAGAGCTGAATTATAGCCTTGTGGAAAGATGTTAAGCCCATTGAGGAGGGAAGAAATATCCCCCTCCAGGAATCTACCTTCCAATTACCTTGTTCTTTGTTACGTTCTTGCCGACATGAGCAGAATCTAGCAGCAGGTTCTCAACTAGCAGACACATGATTCCAAGCTGGTCAGCAGTCTGTGGCCCTGACTTCTACAGAACTATCCATCACTAGAACTATCCATCACTTCTCATTCAAGCACCGCCATGGCCTCATGGCATCCTGTAAATCCTGTAAAGACATCTGGGATATTCCTTGGCAGTGTGTTATCAGAGTCAAGTCTATTATGTGGACGAAATAAATTATCTGAAAATAATTAACGCACACCTGTAACTTTCAGGGGCAGATTTATCAAGGGTCGAATTGAAAAATTTAATTTTTAAATTAGAATTTCGAGCTAATTTTAGTGTACTTCGACTAGGGAATTGTCCAAATTCGATTCAAATTTAAAAATTTGAATATCCAAATTTATTTATGTACTGCCTCTTTAAAAATTTGACCAACTATTCGTCATCTAAAACCTGCCTAATTGCTGTTTTAGCTTATGGGGGACCTCCTAGAACCTATTTGGAGTCATTATGGTGGACTTTGAAAAATCTAAGTTTTTTAAAAAAAATACGATCAAATACCGCCTATTCACTCGAATTTAAAAAATTGGATTTTTTAAATAAATTTTGGTTGGTCTTTTTTTATTTGAATTTCAAGTTGATGGGAGTTTAAAAAAACTTCCATCACCTCGAAATTTGACCCTTGATAAATCTGACCCGCTGAGTCGGTCTGGGCCAGTGGGACACCGGGAAAAAACCTGCAGGGCCCCGTTGGCCCATTCCTGGACATCCCTCCCTGGCCCCCAGCGTGGCTGATTGATAAAGAAGGTAGGTACTCGGAGAGGGGGGCCAGAGGACGCTTTGCGTCTGCGGTGGGGTCCTAGGGAGGTGGGTACGTTCAAGGCCCTTGAGTGAAATGTGTTTCGTTGGCCATATCCAACACAACGAATGTGATTATCTAAATTCCAAATCAATATTATGTCATTTCAATTCCAAAAAACAAAAAAATTTAAAAAAATGAAATGCTAAATTTGAACGGAATTTCAGAGATTCAGCCCCAGAGAGAGACAGGGTTGGGGTGTTTCTTTTCAAAAGATTTCTTACGACGCAGAAGACCAATTAAGCGAATTGCCTGAATAATTCCAACGAGGTTTAGCATCATACAAAATGTGTTCTAATGCTAATTGCTATTCAGTGGAAGAATGGCCCATGCCTTCCCATTCATTAGAACGGGCCTATTAACACACTGATTACAAAGTATTTAGTTTCTCCGGGTTTTCAAATACATTCTCTTCAATACGGGTTGCATCACGGGACACAAACGACGGACATTTCTGCTCTTTTCGGACAAAGGAATGTTACAGTTTCTAGAAAGAAAACTTTTTTCTTGATATGAGCAATACAGCCGAGGTGGGAGGGTATAAAGACATTATAGAGGCTCAATGCAAATCTACAATAAAGTATTTCATGGACCAAATGATTTTCAACCATAAAAATTTTTATTCTACGTGTCAAAGGGATTTTTTTTTAAAAAAACGTAAATCAATTAAAAAATAGAAATTTAAACTGAAAAATAAAACAGAAAAAAAAAATTCTTTAAACAACCCCATTGTGCTACAATAAAAACAATTTCACATTGGTCTGCCTTTATGTAAATGGACACGTATGAATGTCATGCATTGTGCAAAGAACTGACTTGGACAGAGACATTAACCATGGTAACAGCAGCAGCAACACATGACTCGGGTAAGATTTTCATAAAAAAAGACTAAGAATAGACAAGAACACTGGACAGCAAGGGATTGTTTACATGCATTTTTAAATAAGATTCTGCTTCCATCCATGGAGCGTTTAATGGCAGCGTCCAGGTCATAATTGGTCCCACAGTGGATAACTGGTTTCCTGGTCTGGAAACAAAAGTACCAAGACAGACTTTCTACTATATTTGGGGACTGTTTTCTTTTAAATCTTAAACATAATTGAGGCTCTTGTAATCAAAACCGCCAATTGCGGAGCTCCTTTTATAAGATCCAATATCCAGAAACCCGTTCTCCAGAAAGCTCTGAATTACAGGAAGGTCATCTCTCATAAAGTCCAGTTTAATCTAATAATTATTTTTTTTAAAATGACTTCCTTTTCCTCTGTAATAAAAAAATCAGCACCCAAGATATTACTCAGATCTCTATAATTTAAAAACAGATGATAAGGTTACACAACATACCCCCCAATATTTAGACGAATATTTAGCAAGTATTGACTTACCTTGAAATTGCAACAATAGTAGAAAATGGCCTAACGTGTTTTGTGCCTGTTAGGGCACTTACTCACTATGAGTAAGTGCCCTAACAGGCACGAAACGCGTTAGGCTGTTTTTTTTTTTTTACTATAGCCTAATAAATAATTCAGATTTTTTTAATAATCTTGACTGTTTTTGGAGCGACTCACAACTATTGTTGCAATTTTGTGGATATGCACCTGTGGATTGGGTGAACTGTGAGTATATCCCCCCCCCACACACATAAAATTTTTTCGCTTGCATGCATAACATATTGCAAACTTTTTGATTGTGGTAGTGCAAATACTGGCTCCTGTTTTTGTTACTGTTGACTTACCTTGTTTCAATAATGATCAAAAAGACCTTCTGAAAGCCCTGATCACTCTACAAGAAGTAGAATATGCAATAAATACATCAACTATAAGAAAAGCATCAGGTCCAGATGGATAACAGGTAATATATTATAAAGCATTTTCACAGATATTAGTACTGAAACACAGAGCTATATAATACCATACTATTAGGAGAGTATGTTCCAGTTGAAATGTTACAAGCCACAATCACGGTAATTGACAAAGAAGGTAAAGATCCGTCAAATGTATCTAACTATAGACCTACCTCTTTGTTAAACTGTGACCTAAAGTTTTATGCAAAAGTTTTGTCAAACAGACTACAAGATCAAGTAGGATTTATTAAGGTGCATCAAGCATCAGATAATACCAGATGTTTTATAGATATAATACTTGCCATTCGACAATCAAAAGTTCCTACTCTAAAACTGTCTCTTGATGCAGCGAAAGCATTTGATATCATTTACCATGAACTGATAAAAAAGGTCCTATGTAAACGTGGATGCAATAATACATTTCTACATGCAATTTCAGTAGTATATCAAAATCCTTCGGCCAGAGTAAGAAATGAAGGTTGTTCTCTCAACAATTTGAGATAAAAAAAAATGGTACATGACAGGGATGCCCTCTTTCTCCATTGATTTTTAACCTAAGTATAGAAATATTAGCACAAATAATTAGATCCCCCAAGGAAATATCAGGAATCCGAATTGGATGTACAGAACATCATTTAGGCTAGTGTGCAAATGTTATTATCATAGATTTATCGCATCCTACAGAAACACTCCCAAAACTCATGTCTATACTACAAGACTTTGGAAATGTATTCTATAAAATGAATTAAAGCAAAACTCAGGCCCTAATGCTAAACATCCTTATTAAAGATCAATACTCCTTAAAGGAGAAGGAAAGGCATCCTGCACTTGGGGGTGCCAAATGTTAGGCACCCCAAGTGATTGTATTGACTTATCTGAAACCCTGGGCCAGTGCTCCTATCAGCAGAAAACTGCACCGGCCCGGGGTTATACCAGCGAGCACCACGGAGCACTTCTATGCTGGAGATTCAACAAAGATATAGGAGATATGCTACACATCTGGTGGAATTGTGATTCTGTACAAAGTTTCTAGCTAGCTGCAAGATCATTGATTACAGAGGTCACTCAACAAAAAAAGCAGTGCCAAGAGGTCTGAGAGAGAAAAGAATAAAACAAGAAGCATATAAACGTTGGCTATCTAAGATCAAACCATAAAGCCTACATTGTCTTTTGTGTGTTTTTTATTTTATTTTAGTTTTTGTTAGGTTTGTAGTTAATGCTAGATCTTACCCCTTAGAGAAGTATATGAAGATACAATGTATGTATTTGTTGGAAAAACACAATAAATAAAGAGAAAAAAATAACAATAAAACAGTATCTTGTACTTGATCCTAAAGTAGAATTGAACCCTTATTAGAGGCAAAATTATCCTGTTTTGTTTAATTAACGTATAATTGATTTTTAGCAGACTTGTGTTCCAAAATAAGGAAAGACCCTTATCCGGGAAACCTGAGGTCCCGAGCATTCTGGCTAAAAGGTCCTATTCCTGTACTAAATCTGAGCTGTAGTTAGAAGGGGTGGTTCACCTTTAAGTTAACTTTTAGCAAGCTCTAACAACTAAGCAATTGCCCTTGATTATTTATTTTGTGTAGTTTTTGATTTATTTGCCTTCTTCTTCTGTGTCTTTCCAGCTTTCAAATTGGGGTCACTGACCCCATCTAAAAAACAAATGTTCTGTAAGGCTACAAATTTATTGTTATTGCTACTTTTTATTACTCTTTCTGTTCACGCCTCTCCTATTCATCACAAAGTCAGTCGTTATTATCGCATGTTTGTGGTTTTTGAATTTTTCAGCTTTTATTCAACAGCTCTCCGTTTACAAACAGGAGAGCTGCTGAATAAAAAGCTGAATAATTGCAAATGGTCTCAGAATATCACACTGAGGGGCAGATTTATCAAGGGTCAAGGGTTGAAGTGAATTTGAGGGAATTCAAAAAGAGTATGCAAGAAAAAACTCTTTTACAATTTTATTGTGCAGGTATGGGATCGTTTTCTAGAAACCCTTTACCCAGAAAACTCCGAATTACATAAAAGGCCGTCTCCCATAGGCTCAATTTTATCTAAAAATCCAAATTTTAAAATATGATTTCCTTTTTCTCTGTAATAATAATAATATTTTGCTCCAAACTAGTTATAATTAATCATTGTTGGAAGCAAAACCAGCCTGTTGGGTTTATTTAATGTTTACATGATTTGCTAGTAGACTCAAGGTATGAAGATCCAAATTACGGAAAGACCAATTATATAGAAAACCCCCGGTCCCGAGCATTATTATTATTTTCTTTTTCTCTGTAATAAAAAAACAGTAGATTGTACTTGATCCCAACTAAGATATAATTAATCCTTATTGGAGGCAAAACCAACCTATTGGGTTTATTTAATGTTTACATGATTTTCTAGTAGACTTAAGTTATGAAGATCCAAATTACGGAAAATCCATTAACCGGAAAACCCCAGGTACCGAGCTTTCTGGATAACAGGTCCCATACCTTTAATATATTATTTGTTATTATGGAGATATTTACAAACTTCCGCATAAAAAGGGACTATCTAGAAGTTTAAGGGTAGGACTTTATGGTGCGCGTGGACCCGAGCGACATGTCGGGTCCACACGCACCATGAAGTCCTACCCTAATATGTTACTTTGGTTTTATTGTTAATTGAAGCACTTGTTCAACAGCTGAATAATGGATTCTCCAACTAATTTTTCTGCACACCCAATTAGATTTTGGAGATTTTAAACAGAACATTTTGTTAAGAATCATCACTCAATATGTTCTTGTTTTTTTTTTGTTTTTTTTTCAAATGTTACATTAATATTGCTCTGGTGCTTTCAGTATATTTTTCAGATTTAGCAATAATTTTATTTTTACATTTTTTTCTAAAAAGTGTGTTTGTTTATAAAAAACCCCTCAAATTTCAAAATCCCATCATGAAAAAACCTGAAAAGAATTTTCAGTGATTCTGCCAAATATCAGTCTTAAAAATCTGAATTGAAAAATAACTAATAAGCGAACACAACTCTCATTTATTTCTACATAAACTTGCCAGTTCTTAGATGCCAAATATTTGTATTCAAGGTTTTGATTTTTGTGCCTTTAATAAGTCTTGGAAACAAAAAATCCTCAAATTGCAGTAACTTGACAACTGAATCTGAATGTTGTTAAACATGTCTATGTAGTCTGCTTTGGTGCAAAAATGTTGTCAAATTGGAGATTTATCAAATTCAATTTTGAAATATGATTTACTTATTTACTGTTAAATTTACCTGTTTCTCTTCTAGTCATTTTTTTCAGATGTTGATTGTAAAGGGTGATTCAATAAAACGTGTCTTTTTTTGGTCTAAAAAAAATTAGACCAAACTCAGTGTGACAAAAAGTCGTGCGGCATTTAGAATCATCCAACTTTTTTGAATTATCTCTCCAAAAACTGGACTTTATTGAAAAACTTGAATTTATCTGATTATCGAATGAAAACCAGAGCACAAACAGCCAGAAACGATTGATAATCCTGTAGGTTAAAAAAACATGTTCCAATTGTTAAAGGGACCATCTGCCATTCACTTCTACATGATTTTGACAGGTTTCAGTTGAAGTATTTTTGAATTTGCATTGTTAGTTTTTTACCTTTTAAAACCCGACCAGAAAAATTTGAGATTTAGGGGCAGATTTATCAAGTGAAAATTCACATTTTTAAATTCAAATTTTGAGGTAATTTTCGTGTACGTCAACTAGGGAATAGTCCAAATTGAAATCGAATTTGAAAAAAATTTGAAAATTCGAATATCCAAATGTATCATGTAAATTTAATTTAAAAATTAGACTTCGACTATTCACCATCTAAAACCTGCCGTATTGCTGTTTTAGCCTATGGGGAACCTCTGAGAACCTATTTGGAGTGATTTGGTGGACTTTGAAAAATAAAAGTTTTTTTAAAAAAATACTTCAATTCGAATACAATCCGAATTCAAATGGAACGATTAAATACAGCCTATTCACCTGAAGTTAAAAAATTCGATTTTTTTAAAAATAAATTTCGGTTGGTCTTTTTTTATTCTAATTTCGAGGTGGTGGGAGTTTAACACATCACCTCGAAATTCGACCCTTGATAAATCTGCCCCTTAATAGGTCTCTCAATATTTTGATTGCATAATTCATATATCCTAAAGCATTTGAATTTACCCTTTTGGACCCAGAATATTCAGATGTTCTATACCAAAGCAAATTCTGGAATGACTGAAAATTCAGCCAAAAATATGTTCCCGTGGGCTGGAATAGTCTGCATATTCTACATTGTTATATTATTGTAAATGTTAATTGAATAACATTCTATTAGTCTATATAAATATATAATTAATGTTTAAATTGTTTTCAAGTGGATCCCCGTTAAGGAAAGATCACTTATCTGGAAAAACCCAGGCCTCGAGCATTCTGGATAACAGGTCCTATACCTGTATATTAGCTGTATATTTAGACTATAAGGGGCATATTTATCAAAGGTCGAAGGTCGAAGTTAAAAAACCTTCAAACTTCGAATTCAAAAAGACAAATTTGTATCGAAGTATGATTATTCCCTAGTCGAAGTACACAAAAAATAGCTCGAAATTCGAAGTTTTTCACTTCGAAATTTCACCTCGACCTGGATAAATCTGCCCCTAAATCTACTGTCATTGAAGGTGCCTAATCACCAAGATGAAAATGGGTTTTCTAATGCAGGTTAATATGACGAGTACATTTTATACTCTTTTTGTGGCATATTTATAATATACAGTATACGTAGAAGTCAATGAAAGTTGTACAGTATTTTCAAATTTTATGTTATTTTTAAATTTCAGTTTTTGAGATTAATTCAAGATTTCATTGACAATGAAAGGTAAAACATGATTTCACAGCAGTCGTGTTTTGAACGTTTACTTTTTTCATAAATAAGCCTACATTCAAGATTTTTTTAACTTTTCCAAATTTAAAAAACCACACAAATTGGAATAATGATCAATCTGTCCCATGCTGTTTATTACCCTTTGGCAATGTAACATATTTCGTAGAATGTTTAAGAGAACAATTAAATGGCCACTTTCATTTTTTAATTACATTTCCATTTATGGAAACATAAAATGGTTAAAGGGGTTCTTACTTAACTTTTATTATGATGTAGAAAGTGATATTCTAAGAAAATTTGCAATTGGTTTTAATTTTTTGTTATTTGTGGTTTTTGAGTTATTTAGCTTTTTATTCAGCAGCTCTCCAGTTTGCAATTTTCATCAGGTTGCTGGGATCCAAATTCCCTTAGCAACCATGTACTGATTTAAATAAGAGACTGGAATATGAATAGGAGAGGCCTGAATAGAAAGATGAGCAATAACAAGAAGGGGCAGATTTATCAAGGGTCGAATTCAAGGGTTAATAAACCCTCGAATTCGACCCTCAAAGTAAAATGGAACAATAAAATCCTTCGAAACGAACGATTCGACCGATTTTAATCAATCGATTGAAGGATTTTTATTCGATCATAAAAAACGTTGAAAAGTGCTGGGGAAGGTCCCCATAGGCTAACATTGAACCTCGGTAGGTTTAAACTGGCGAAGTATGTAGTTGAAGTATTTTTTAAAGAGATAGTACTTCGATTATCGAATGGTCAAATAGTCGAACGATTTCTAGTTTGAATCGTTCGAATCGAAGTCGAGGTCGAAGGTCGAAGTAGCCTATTCGATGGTCGAAGTACCCAAAAAATTACTTCGAAATTCAACCTTTTTTTCATTCGAATCCTTCACTCTAGCTTAGTAAATGTGCCCCTAAATGTGTAGCACTGGATTTTAGAGGGGGTCAGTGTCTGAAAGCTGGGAAGAAGGCAAATAATTAAAAAACAAAAAAAAATAAATAAACAATGAAGACCAATTGAGAAGTTGCTTAGAATTGGGCATTCTATAACATACTAAAAGTTAAAGAGTAATATTGGCAATAAAAAATCATATTTGTACTTGAATTGGTATTTATACTTATTTGTTACAGTTCCTTCCTTTTTTCTTGCACAGCAGCGGTGCTTTCTTGCTTTCTGAATGAGATCCCAGCTATATCTGCAACTGCATCCAGACCACAGTTGTTTTAAAAATCGTAAAATCTCTAAAAAAAATTTTTTAGAGAATTTTTAAAAAAAATATTCAAATTTTTAAAGAAAAAATATAATTTGTGAAAAAAAAAAGAAATCTGAATATTTGTAACTGGGCCCTTAAATGGCACACACATTACTTTGTTAAAATATGAACAGGGTACAATCAAACCAAAAGTGCTTAGAACCCAGAGTTCATTGATCAGATGGATGGAAAGTTTTTTCATGCTGCATTAGGAAGCATCACTTCCTACTTACATTATGCACTGGATTTAAGGAGGCTCTGCTTGTATAGCAAAGCAAGATATGTTTATATATTGGCATAGGCTCTTCCTCCTCCTTAATATTTGTATTCTTAATTCACTAGAATAAGATCTACTATCTCTACCCACAGTCATTGGGGAAAATTCCCTAAGGGGCAGATTTATCAAGAGTCAAATTTCGAAGTAGAAAAAACGTCGAATTTCGACCAACGAATAGAATCCTCCGACATTCGAATTCAATGTCGGAGGATTTTATACATCGGACGATCATATTCCGATCATAGTACGATCGTACTTCGAATCGAACGATTCGAGCGATTTTATCCCAAAAAATCCTTCGACTTAAAAAAACATAGCAAAACACACAGGAGGTCCCCCATAGGCTAAACAGCAATTCGGCAGGTTTAAGTTGGCGAAGTATTGAAGTATCCAAAAAATTACTTTGAATTTCGAATTTTTTTACTTAGATAATTCCCTCATATTCACTTCGACCGCACTTCTCGCCACTTTTCGCCACTTCTCCAGGTGCAAATTCACTACGCTAATTCATTAAAATCTGAATTTGAGTCTAGGCAGCCGAACTAGTGTTATTTCCGCAGTGCAAAAATTTTATAGTGAACTTTCGCTAACGTTTATTTCTGCCTAGAGAAACTTCGTTAGTACACTTGCGCTTAGGTCAATTTGAATAGGGATGGTACATATAGGTCATATATATATATACGTCTTTATTAGAGATGTTGGTGCAAATGCTTGAAGTGGCCACTTATTATTACAAATGTCCAAGGAAGCAAAATAAAGACAAAAGAGATTCTCTAATGTCCTAGACATGAGCCCACCATAATAAAAATGTGGCATGCCCCTCAAATGGTTAAACAATTTAAAATTTGTAATAGTTCCAACTTTTGAAGACAATTCTTCTTAAAAATATGAAAAAACACCTGTGGGTTTTTTTTAATCATTTTTATGACTTTCCGGCATACAGGATATGATGTCACTGACATAAGATAAAGGAGGACGTAGCTTCATTTTATCAATCTAAGCTGGCGAAATAAACTCTGGCGAAAGAGATACCGTTCTGCATTTTTATGCGGAGTAACGATTGTTCGCCTGGCTATAGGATGAGAAAATGCTCTAGCGAAGATCTCTTTTCACAAGCGAATTGTCCTCTACGCCTGCACCTGCGGATGGGATTTATGACACATTTTTGCTACTTTGTCCTTTAGTAAATCTGCCCCATTGTCTGTGCGATAAAAATGCTGATCATCATCATCATCAGTGAAACTCATTGTGAAGTCGTTGTTCATATTAGCCCCATGTGTTTCCAATAAAAGGAACACTTTCACAACAAGGTCTCTACCTGTATTTGACGAAGATGAATAGTCTATGCATTGTCTTTTTTCTTTTTTTACATTTCTCGTCTGGTTCTGGTACAAAGATTTCCGATTGTGCTGTGTGTGTCTGAGTGTATTTTTGTGCAAATGCCGATCAGCTGCTTTCTCTCCCGCCCTGCCTTGCTTGGCTTTCCTTCGCTTCCTGGGTGGTGAAGAAGCTGCGATGTCTTGAATACCAATAGTGAAGCTGAACATATGTGAACCTTTCTTAATCCGGCTAATCTTTCTTCAAAAACCTTTCTGAAAGTGTAGGCAACATCCAGATTTAAAGGGGGGGGGGGAAGCTACTGAGCATTTTAATGACAAATAATCTCAGCGAGAAAGGGGGTATGGAAGCTGCCACAGCTGGAGCGAGAGCTTATGAACTACAGCAGGTAGAAATAACAGCTATATTACCTCATGTAATCTCCACCATTCAGGGTCAGATTATGGCTGAATACTAGACGAAATAGACTTTCTTTCTTAAACAGGGGATCTTTGTTCCTGCAACGACTATTAGGCAGTAATTAGTTGTGACATACAATTATACGCTGCACAATGGTATGTCGCCTTTGAAACTGATTAGAGAGAAAGGAATAGGAGCCCTTTTTTTGTGTTTAATAATCTGTTATAGTGTTGGGGTTTTTTTTAAAAACAGATTTCAGAGTGAGATCCTAATGGCATATCAACAGTGCTAAATATGGAGTATTTATACTGGAATATTTATTTGGTACAGTCTCCTCTTGGTTCTCTAAGCATCGCTGATGAGATAGCAACTTTCTTTTTTTTTATCTCATTAGCCGCTATATTGTTGTGCCGTCTTTATCCCGTGTGGAGACTGTAGAGCTTCAAGAATAACTGGAAGCCTTAAGGGAAAATGAAAGCTAATGAAATCATTCAGCTCTGGTCAAAGACTGCATATGTCCATCAGGCAATGAACAGGCCAGCAGTGATACAAACACAGCCACATGGCATATGGTTGCATCCCAACAATAGCCCATAACCTGTTTAGTCCCGGGTGGGCCTGCACTGTATTGCAAGATTATTCCACGTTTTTTAGTAGTGAGAAGTCTAAAGCAACTGGACTAGTTCAGTAATCTTGAAGTTTATCCTTATTATGCTCTAGTCTGGACGTTCCCAAACCTTTTTATTCCCATGAGCCACATTCAAATATAAAAAAAAATTGCAGAGCAACACAAGTATGAAAAAAGTTCCTGGGAGTGCCAAATGTGGGCTCTGAGTTGTTATTGGTCGAACCTTTGTAGACTGGAAATCTACAGGAGTCTCAGTATGGCAGTGCACATGGTTTTTAGACAACTAAAGATTGCCTTCAAGCCAGGATTTCAAAACTTGGTTTAAGGGCCACTGAGGGCAACATCCAAGGGGTTAGTGAGCAACATGTTGCTCGAGTGTTCACTTCATATCCAAGATGGCTGTGCCATGGCCACCGTGTGACATCATTGCGCTGCACCATGATCCAGGACTCCAAGGACCCGGGTTCAATGCCCGCTATAGGTTGTTCTTGCTAAGAATTCCTGGGTGTTCTTAATTACTAATTTGGCTTGATCTTGACCTCTTGCTTTGACCCTGACCTTGCTACTTTCTTCCTGCCCTTATCTTTTGCCTGGAAATCGACAACAAATTCTCTTTACCGTGAATCTGACTTTTCTTCAAGCAGCTTCCTCCTTGGTCCCTACTCCAAGCTTCCAATAGGCCTGACAGTATATTCAGGCCTTGAACCCGGGTCCTTTTATTTTAAATCTTCACTCCGAACTGTGGCATGATGATGTCACAACCTCACAATGCAGCGCAATGACATCATGCCTGTTGCCATGGGCCCCACCATCTTGTATCCAATAAATACTGCAAATTATGAACTGGCTAAATGTAATAGTCCTGTCCAGGAAAATACCTTCTATTTAATTTTACTGTCATTATGTGTCATACATTTAAATGCCCTAAAGAGGTGCAGCCAATTGATTTCCCCACTAGCTACTTTAGAGCTGCAGTTCCAACTGCCTTCAGACACCTATTTAGTGTAGTCTCGTCCTGTTTAATTGAAGGCCTTCTACTTGGTTCTATTCAGTTATCCAGCACATCACATTTATTTTCTAACTTAGAATATGTTTAAAGGAATTTTTCAGTGAAAAAATAAAAACTGGGTAAAAAGATAGGCTGTGCAAAATAAAAAATGTTTCTAATATAGTTACTTAGCCAAAAATATAATGTATAAAGGCTGGAGTGACTGGATGTATAACATGTCAGTCAGAACACTACTTCCTGCTTTTCAGCTCTCTTGGTTTACACTGACTGGTTACCCTGGTTACCAGGCAGTAACCAATCTGAGACTTGAAGGGGGGGGGGGGGGCACATGGGTCATATCTGTTGCTTTTGAATCTGAGCTGAATGCTGAGGATCAATTGCAAACTCACTGAACAGAAATGTACCATGTGGCCCCCCTTCAAGTCGCTGACTAACTCAGAGTTATAGAGCTGAAAAGCAGGAAGTTGGATTCTGGCTGTTTTATTAGACATCTGCTCACTCCAGCCTTTATACATTACATTTTTGGCTAACTAACTATATTAGAAACATTTTTTATTTTGCGCAGCCTATCTATTTACCCATTTTTTATTTTCACACTGAACTGTTCCTTTAAGTCAGATCATTGTCAACATTTGTGTCAACAGACTTGAAAATAAGACCCTGACTGGGAAATAATATTAAGCGCAAAGAGTATTTTATTCTCCATGGCATTGGCCTTAGAGACATAAACTGTGCAGCCCAAAAGAGGCCTTTGACATTCAAATATTTCCTGTTAAAGCCAAGCACATTCTCACAGTGTACTCAAAAGTAGAGACCCACCAAATCCAAATTATTTTTGTTTTTTAATTGGCCAAATACTGAATCCTTCACAAAAGTTAAGTACTGAAGTTAATCCTAATTTGCATATTAAAAAGTGGGGGTTTCCAGCACTGTCAAGTCAAATGTCCACTAGGGTTTCGATTCATTTAAGCTGGCCATAGATGTTGAGATTTTTAAAAGATACGATCGTACGAATTTACCATCAACTAAAAAGACCAATTTGCCAGGAAAACAAAGGGGAGCTGCTGGCTTGGCCCTGCAAACATAGATAGATTGCACTGGGACCGACAAAGATTTTTTGACCTGGCTGATCAATTTCCTGACAGATGTCGGCAGAAAAATCGTAAGATGTACGATCGTTCGAATCCCACTAACCGCATGATAATTTCGAAGGATTGGTCAGGCTTCTCTAAAATCGGTCGTTTGGCAAGAAGAATCTTCGCGTCTATGGGGAGCTTTAGTCCAAAGCCAAAACTCCAGATAAGTGTAAATAGTGTATTTGGTGCATCCATTTGTCTACAGTAACTGCCACTGACCCATTTTAGGCATCTGAAGGAACATTCCACTACCTCTTTGATTCAAAGAATTTGAGCATAATTCTTTATAAAATACTAGAAAAAGCAAAGTAAAAAGATTATTATGTATTTTTTATTATTTACTTATTTTCCAGCCAAACACTGAAATTACCTAAATTGAATACTTTACTGAAAAGGTTTATCTTGATAATAATTCAATTGATGGTTTTGTTTGCCTACCCACATATTGTATGTTAGCCTGTCAAGAGACAAAGTCATTGAAATGTTTGAATAATGTCTTATGTGAAGTTGACCAAACAGAATCTGACCTTTGGGCAATTTAGAGAGTTCACCAGTCAAAACAATCAGATTGCAAAGGGATTATGGCCCTTAATGAGAGTTAATGTTAGTGTTCTGTCCCCTAGACACACAAACATACGATGCCTCTCATCTGCCACTGTATACAGAAACTCTACTGCTCATGTGCTGATCTAATAGCAGAGATGCTGTGACGGCACAAGAAAGGAGGGGCTAAAACGTACCAACTGTACAGCACCCTATGTCACCCACCCTTGACAATGGCCCTCGAGTTCCAGGAATGCAAAAACATCTTCTTAGAATGTTCCATGCCCCCCTTCCTTATATGTGCCATAGGCAGTCATCTAGTAATGGGGTTTTCTAATTTGTATGATCAGTTCTGATTCAACTACATCAAAGTTTAGTTGTCCTCACAGTGTGGGGAATGTTCTATCCATTCAGATGGAAATTACACAAGTGGGCAACCCAGTCAATCTCTATGTGACCAGGATCAAAAAGATTTAGAATGTTTTCTTGGCAATAAAGGTTTAGTCCAGACTAGTTGATAGCTCCAGGCTTCCTTGAGTGTCTTGGGCAACTGGGAGCAGTGAACTTGCACCTATGGGGAGCTCATCTAAATCACACACCAGACAGTGGAAATGGTATCAACCAGACAGTCCAGACTACAACACAATTGCACCCAATGAGTGATGACGTTCAAGCACAAATGCATCAATTTTAACACGTGTAACATTACTGGAATTGGGGGAAAAATACTCCAAATTGCACTTTGCTCGCTGCACTTGTAAAAGAGCTCTTGAGTCTTTTATTGAATATTCTTAGGGGCAAATGTAATTCCTTGGAGTTGGGTTTAGTCAGGGTTGGACTGAGCCAACGGGATACTGGGAAAAAAATGGTGGGCTCCGGCTCTAGTGGGCCCTCCCGGCCCCAGATCCGCATCCTTGTTTTCTTCCTGCTACGACCGCAGCAAAAAAGCAATACAATTATGCGCGCTGATGCCTGCTAACATACTCAGATGCACATGCACTGCCCCCATGGCTACACAGCAGCTTGTTTAAATAAACTATAGTAGTACTTATCTGTTATCTACTGTGTATCCTGTGCTTGAATGGCTGCCCCCATGGCTACACAGCAGCTTGTTTATATAAACTACAGTAGTACTTATCTGTTATCTACTGTGTATCCTGTGCTTGAATGGCTGCCCCCATGGCTACACAGCAGCTTGTTTATATAAACTATAGTAGTACTTATCTGTTATCTACTGTGTATCCTGTGCTTGAATGGCTGCCCCCATGGCTACACAGCAGCTTGTTTATATAAACTATAGTAGTACTTATCTGTTAACTACTGTGTATCCTGTGCTTGAATGGCTGCCCCCATGGCTACACAGCAGCTTGTTTATATAAACTATAGTAGTACTTATCTGTTATCTACTGTGTATCCTGTGCTTGAATGGCTGCCCCCATGGCTACACAGCAGCTTGTTTATATAAACTATAGTAGTACTTATCTGTTATCTACTGTGTATCCTGTGCTTGAATGGCTGCCCCCATGGCTACACAGCAGCTTGTTTATAAACTATAGTAGTACTTATCTGTTATCTACTGTGTATCCTGTGCTTGAATGGCTGCCCCCATGGCTACACAGCAGCTTGTTTATATAAACTATAGTAGTACTTATCTGTTATCTACTGTGTATCCTGTGCTTGAATGGCTGCCCCCATGGCTACACAGCAGCTTGTTTATATAAACAATCATATATAAGTTCTTTAATGGAAAGCCCTTAATTGGTAGCCTCCTCAAACAAAAAGTTCACTCTCCTTCCTCTGATATTGGGCATAAAAAAAAGAATATATTTGAGATGCAGACATTTTAATAATACAGCTGAATTTCTGGAGGTCTGGTGATAATACATTCAGATCAAGTGCAGATAACCAAACCCTACAAGATAAGTTCCAGCCCAGTGGTACTGTCACAGCTACAAGGGGAAGATATTCATGCTGAAAATGTCAGGGAATTCCTTACAACAGGGGCTTTGATTGAGCGAGGTTAATGTCAATCCAATCATCTCAATCCGTCCTGTTCCATCCGCAAGTAAATAATGAGATTTATACACACCCTGTGCCCCTGAAAGGACCAATTATGAGAGGGATCAGGATGCGAAATAGAAGGAAAGGTTTATTAAGCTTGCAGGAGTAGTAGGGCTTGATCCTGCACTTTCTGCCTTCCCTTGTCAATGGCTATTAACACTTTCTGTGCCAGTGGGGTCAGGAATCCATTGATTTGCTTTGCACTGACCGGCCGATCCGCTTAACAGCACAGGCTGACAATGGACGGGGCCCTCAGGCGAATGTTTTGGTATGTAAATACTTTACTTTGAGCTTGTTGAGGAGCAAAGATATCAATCAATGTAGTACATCTTGGAATGAAATACTTATTGGCAGGAGTCATAGGATTGACACTACAAGCTTCTTCAATTTCCCTTGCCCCATGTACCTTGGCTCCCCCCCCCACCCAGGTTTGTTTTGATGTCAGAGACAGCTTTGTGCCTTGGCAGAATGAGCATTCATTGTGGGCCCCAAACTCCACAGGGGTCCTTTGGCCTAAAAAGACTGTTGTAACATTTTCCCACCACCACTGAAAGCTGTTGGGGGTGCTGGGATTTGCAGTTCTACCACAGCTGAACTGGATTAGCCCTGCCTTATTACAAAAGATGAGTATCCCACCTTTTCTTTCTCAATTCCCCCACTTCTCTAAAGCTGCAGTCAGATGGTCTGCTTAATGTGTGAGTTGAAAAGTTATCATTGCAGCAAAAATAATCAATTCAGTTGCCAGAGGACAATATCAATGTTTAAGATTATCTGGTGCCCCCTATGAACTCACTGCAATGCCTTCTGGGGACCGCACAGCATGGCTGAGTATAGTGTATAATGCATGGCTGGGAATAATATAGTGTTTTTTTTTTTTGATGGACCCAACTAGGCAAATTAGCCATTAATATTATCACCTTTACTACACCCTTCTTATTTTGAATTTCATAAGCAACTTTGTGACTCCTATGATTTATTAACAAGCTGGATGAATGGATAGATGATAGATGATACCAGGCTGAATGGAAGGCCAAGCTGAAAGCCGAACGGGTGCCGAAGCCAAAAGCCAAATGGGAGCCAAAGTGGAATGGGGGCTGTAGCCGAATGGGGGACAATGCTGAATGGGGACTGAAGCCCAAATGGGGGCCTAAGCATTGAGTACACTTGATAGATAATACTACACTGGGACTGGCCATCATTTTAAGGTTAAGTGGGCCAGGGAAGTGGAGCCGCAGAATGGAAGCCGAAGCCGAAAAGTTAAATAGGTGCCAAAGCCGAAAAGACAAATGGGTAGATAGATAAATCGATACATAATATTTGATAGATAGATTATAGATGCATAAATAATATGATACTGTAGATAGAGAGATAGATGATAGATAGATTGATGATGATGATAGATAGATAGATAGATGATAGATAGATAGATAGATAGATAGATAGATAGATAGATAGATAGATAAATAGATAGATAGACAAGAGATAGATAGATAGATAGATGATAAATAGATAGATAGATAGATAGATAGATAGATAGATAGATAGAAAGATAGATAGATAGATAGATAGATGATAAATAGATAGATAGATAGATAGATAGATGTAGATAGTTTGATATCATGTTCTTACTACTATCATATCACAATGATACACCCATCATGTCTGACATTTAGCATTATTTACTTAACATATTACATCTACTGAGTGTGTCTTGTGCTGTACCTGCACTATGCTGACCTGTCTTGCAGGAGTTGCATATTTTTTTGCACTTGCACTTTTTGTCTGTTATACATCTATGTTGTGTGTAGCACCATGGTCCTAGAGGAACGTTGTTTTGTTTCACTGTGTACTGTACAAACGTATATGGATGAAATGACAATAAGCTCAATCTTGACTCTTGAGATACAGGCCCGGATTTTTGGAAAAGCCACAAAGACCCGGGCCAAGGCTGGCAAGCTGCCCAACCACACCCACATTGGTTTGGAAGCACTGGAGATTCACAGGAGATACAATCGTTTTTAAAATTTCCTGAGCATCAATCCCCATTACTCTGGACCCAATGCTGAAAATTTGCGCATGTGCACAAAGGAAGATAAGAGTGATGGTGAGGAAAGAAACTGGTCCAGCTTCATATAACACTCTCAAACATGGCACTGAGATTGAATCAGGGGTTGAGGAATCTCTAGTGATGTATCTGTGTTATCATGTATGCTTTGCCTTCTGGGATCATCTCCGTCTCGGCCACTCTGGGTGCTGCCGCAGCTACCCGTAGCTCTTTCACGAGACACAGCAAAATAATGTCCCCATCTTCAGAGGAGATAAAAGAGAGAAGCTATTGGCAAGGCCCATTTAATTGGGAAACAGCACAGAAGTGACAGTCGTGCAGTTGGTGTGATTATCAGCAACAGATGAGAGCCATTAAGAAAACTGAGAGTGTCATCTTCACAGCACAAATATTTTCCCTCTCCATAATACCCTCTCGAGGGGACCTGAAGTGGCAACGTATTGTCCCATGCTCTCCCCAATCACTTTTACTACTGCTTTGCTCGGGGACAGAAGAGAAAGTATAGCCGGAGAGATGCCAGCACTTACAATCTATTGTGCTCCAGCCTTTGCACAAAGACATTCACAAGCCTTTCTCCACACATCTCTTAAGCTCTGTCAATATCTTACAAGCCCCGTGCAATAAAATTCAAAGTTGATCCAGAAACCTCCGAGAAGTGTTTTCCTGGATATGAAAGATTTCTAGATTAACTCATTTGGTTTCCATTCTTTCCTCTCTGTCCCTCTTTTTGTTTAACTCCCTGAGGAACAGAAGATGGGTATGTAGGCCTGAATTGGTGGGATTGTTTCACATCATCAGCCTATTCATGCCTTCCCCTCCCCTGTTGTAAAACACAGGGAAACACTGGCGGTATTGTACTCCAGCACTATACCACCCAGATTTTACCTCGGAGCTCAACGATCCGGGTTTTGTTCCCAGTCAAAAGAAAGCATTTGCTTTGGGGAGGGAAGGGGTGTTCCGATTGCTTCCACTAACTTGGAGGTTAAAGGAAAGATTGATGGGAGAAAGTTCACCTAGAAAACCAGGATAAATTTCTTACTGGCCAAGGCCAATGATTCCATTGTACTGGAGCCATGTTTTTTGTTAATTATCTCTCACTCTCTTCTGTTATCAGGGAATCTGGCAGATAAACACATAGAATGGAACAGGATATAGAGGTCAGAGGATCCCCAATGGCCACCTAGGTGTTGTGTAGAGAATGAGTGGGTGTAGCATAGGATAAGTTCAGCTTGCTCGGCTGGGGAGCCATAGTTCTAATAGAAGAAAATCAAAGGCTATAACTTATAGCTCAAAGTGTCAGTTTATGTGTGGGATGGGAGCAAATGACAACTCCTGCAACAGGGCAGGTCTTTCAAAAGTAGTGTAATGTTTTGTCAAGCGAAAAAAACAAACTGTGTCTCAGGATTAGGCCTGGATTACTGGTAGTAAAAACAATAGGGCTCATTTCCAAATGCAAGTGCAGGTGCACTCATTCACGCAAATCTCCTTGTTTTTATTCCCCATAATTAAAGTGTTGATATGAGCGCAAGAGGGTGATGCATCTTATCGCATACCTCCCAACAATTTTTGAAACAGAAAGAGGGACAAAAAGATTTGCCGCAAGTAGTGCCCATTTTGGTGACCACCCCCCCCCTAATTACCATGTTTATTTTACAAAACTTGGCAGGTTATGAAAGGTTGAACACATTTTTGTGTTTTTTATGTGACCTTAAAAATGAGTAAATGTAAAATTGATAAGAGGGCTATTCTAAGCACTTTTGCAATGTACATTCATTATTTTTTTTTTTTTAATAAAAAGATATTCTTAATATATATATCTTGGAATAGCACTCTCATTAATTTTAGATTCATTTATTTTTAAGGTTTACTTATCCTTTAAGCTGCTAGGTACAGTTTCCCCAAGAGACCTGCTTATCTTAAATTGTGACAATTACTGATTTGCTTATCTTAAATTGTTACAAAAGTATCCAAATGGGTGGCTGTTCTGGGCTCTCTGCCAAAAGCCTATTAAGTTAGAAACTTTGTATCTTTTTCTGACTGTTCAGTGCAGGAGATCAAAGGGAAAGTCATGACATTTCAGTAACAACAGTTGGATAAGCTGTCAAAATCAGGACTGTCCCGTGAAAAACGGACAGTTGAGAGTTGTGTTGCACCTGTTACTTCAAAATACATAAATTGGGATTGCATAATTTCCTGTCCAAAATAACGCCTACTGATGCAGCCTGCAGTGGAAACCCTGCACTTACTGCCAGCTTGAAGGTGGCAGTAGCATAGGATTGGCACCTATTGCTTGTGGTGGAACTGGACAGTTACGTCAGGGGGTGTGATCAACAGCATTGAGGGGCCAGTGTAATGATGTCAGGGGGCAGGGTGAAGATATTTAGGGGTGGGACTATGATTAGGGTTGCACCCCTTTTCTGGAAAAAAATACCGGTCTTCTTATATATTTATCTTTTTTCCCTATTAATAACATTGGGATTAACCAATACCGGCCAGGTGGCAACCCAAGCTATGATGTGCAGGCTATACTTTTCCTGTTCCTTCACATGGCAGTGGGCACAGGTTGGGTTAATCCCCAGTCACAACGGTGCCCACTGCCATGTTACAGTCCAGGAAAAGAAAATCTCTGTAAGTGATGATATGATATGATTTTCCTATTTGTTAGCCAGGGATTAGCAAATTTCAAGCCTCCTATCTGAAGAGTTTTTTCAAGTTTTCTGAGATGCAAAATAGCAGTTCTGAACCAGCCGGCCCAAGTAAAAGTCGGAATGTCAGTTTTAAAACCAGAGTATCAACCATACTGTAGCTCCAGGGTTTCCCTGTGTCCGTAAGTGTTTTTGTGTATGATTCAGAACAAGAGGGGGTTGGGTACACTGACGCAAATCACAACTATAGGGAAGTTTTAATCAAGAGTATTGAAAGGTGATATTGCAGGCAGATCTAAATTGCACCAATTGAAGTAGGGAAATGCAATGAGGGCCACAGTCCCTTCCCCCTACTTCTACTATAGGCACAATCTCTCCCAACTATACCTGCTATCTAGGGTTACCACCTGGCCGGTATTTTACCGGCCTGGCCAGTAAAAATGATGGCTGATCCCAATGTTATTAATAGGGGAAAAAAGATAAATATATAGGAAGGCCGGTATTTTTTTCCAGAAAAGGTGGCAACCCTACTGCTATCCCAAAGTCACACTCCCTTCCCAGAGACTATTATCCACTGTTACTATAGGCACCATCTCTCCCTACTATACCTGCTATCCCACAGTCACACTCCCTTCCCAGAGACTATTATCCACTGTTACTATAGGCACCATCTCTCCCTACTATACCTGCTATCCCACAGTCACACTCCCTTCCCAGAGACTATTATCCCACTGTTACTATAGGCACCATCTCTCCCTACTATACCTGCTATCCCACAGTCACACTCCCTTCCCAGAGACTATTATCCCACTGTTACTATAGGCACCATCTCTCCCTACTATACCTGCTATCCCACAGTCACACTCCCTTCCCAGAGACTATTATCCACTGTTACTATAGGTACCATCTCTCCCTACTATACCTGCTATCCCACAGTCACACTCCCTTCCCAGAGACTATTATCCCACTGTTACTATAGGCACCATCTCTCCCTACTATACCTGCTATCCCACAGTCACACTCCCTTCCCAGAGACTATTATCCACTGTTACTATAGGCACCATCTCTCCCTACTATACCTGCTATCCCACAGTCACACTCCCTTCCCAGAGAGTATTATCCACTGTTACTATAGGCACCATCTCTCCCTACTATACCTGCTATCCCACAGTCACACTCCCTTCCCAGAGACTATTATCCACTGTTACTATAGGCACCATCTCTCCCTACTATACCTGCTATCCCACAGTCACACTCCCTTCCCAGAGACTATTATCCACTGTTACTATAGGCACCATCTCTCCCTACTATACCTGCTATCCCACAGTCACACTCCCTTCCCAGAGACTATTATCCCACTGTTACTATAGGCACCATCTCTCCCTACTATACCTGCTATCCCACAGTCACACTCCCTTCCCAGAGACTATTATCCACTGTTACTATAGGCACCATCTCTCCCTACTATACCTGCTATCCCACAGTCACACTCCCTTCCCAGAGACTATTATCCCACTGTTACTATAGGCACCATCTCTCCCTACTATACCTGCTATCCCACAGTCACACTCCCTTCCCAGAGACTATTATCCCACTGTTACTATAGGCACCATCTCTCCCTACTATACCTGCTATCCCACAGTCACACTCCCTTCCCAGAGACTATTATCCACTGTTACTATAGGCACCATCTCTCCCTACTATACCTGCTATCCCATAGTCACACTCCCTTCCCAGAGACTATTATCCCACTGTTACTATAGGCACCATCTCTCCCTACTATACCTGCTATCCCACAGCCACACTCCCTTCCCAGAGACTATTATCCACTGTTACTATAGACACCATCTCTCCCTACTATACCTGCTATCCCACAGTCTCACTCCCTTCCCACAGACTATTATCACACTGTTTCTATAGACATACCTGCTATCTTACAGCCACAGTTCCTTCCCAGACACTATTATCCCACTGTTACTATATGTGTATCTGTGCTATTATGCAACTGATAACATAAATGCAGGTACATTACTATGATAACTAGTTTGCCCACCCTCAGCAACATCTCTGGTGACCCATTATTTACAAATATGTTGTGAGATTGTAAACTGACAAAGTCATTGTTATGTTTTATAGGTATTATAACGATTGTGGCAGGAAAAATGCTAATGTGTGTGGAAACAATTCATCATTAATAATATTATGTAAAATTGCAAGGTCCTGGTTTTTAATAGTTTGCCAGGTTTGGTCTTCATGAGACTATTTTGGATTTCCCCGTGTGGTTAGCTAAGAAGAGGGCTGGTGGCCAACATTCTAATGAACCATGATTGAATGTGGAAATGAATATCAGCTTTCTGCTGTATTGGCAGTCGCTGGCAGTCAGACATTAGAAGACAGGCTGTTTTGTCTTTATGTTAACAAGTCATTATGGCATGACGGTGTATAATGGAAAATGGCTTTTTTTGTTGGTTAAATAATCAAGCAACAAATTATTTAATGAACACATATGCCATTTCTCTCAAACACTGTGCTAATTAAACTAATTGCATGGCAGATTTCATTTAATGCCACTACAATACGATCCATTCATATATACATGCCTCACTATACTGCAGCACCAAGCGGGTTCTCTGTATTGCTACTGAGAGTGAAGAAACTCGGAGGGTCTTTCTGTAGCACTGCAGGGGGCTGTGCAACCACAAGTCAACTGTTATCAAATACCAGACCACGTTGGGCCTGTCTCTTCTGAATTATTTGCTTAAACAACATGAGTCTTTTACACAGGTCTATACAGGGACATAACTATAGAGCAAGCAGACCCTGTGGCTGCAGGGGGGCCCAGGAGGTATAGGGGCCCGATGAGGCCCTAATTCATATACAATTTCAATAAATATTGGTAAAACAGGTCAATCTCTAGACATTTTGGGGGCCTGAAAAATAATTATAAATAATATAAAAAATAAATAATATAAAAATATAAAAAGTGTATAAATAATGTTACCCTCCTATTTGCCCATGTATGTTATTCTTTGTAAGCTCAGCACTACTGGGACAGGGACCTTCTATGTTTCCCATAATCTACAACATCGTTATTTATGTTAATTTATTATTGGTGATGGGTCAATAAATTCGGCAGGCATGGCTTTGCGGGCCATTTCCGCGTTTTGCCTCCCGCGAATAAATTTGCAAAACTGTGGCGGGCGAAAAAATCCGCTACACCAAAAAAAATTGCTGTGCGTCAAAATTGTCGCATGCATTAATTGTCATGTGTCAAAATTATTCAGAGGCCCATTGCATTCGGACAAAATAGTCGTGCGTATAAAAATTGTCGCTCACACCAAAATTGACGTGCCCATTGCCGTTAATGTGTTTTCGGAATTTTTTCCCTTTTCGCTAATTTTCCGCCGTTTCGAAAATTTTTATGCCTTTTCGCACATTGAGGTTATGTGTTAAATTGCTATTAAAGAAAAATACACACATTGTTTTTCATTCAATCAATATACAGGTTTTAACTTTGTCCCAAGAAAGACCAGCAGTGTTCTTTATGAGACCCTCAAATCATTGTCCTGACACTACTTTCTACTGCTTCATGAGATTTTGCTTGTTTGTATTATCGTTCACAATATTCTGGGTACAATGATGATATTACAAGAAACATTAACCTTAAACGTTATGGGAACTATCTTTGTGTAATGGAGTCTGAGTCAGGATTCCAAAATGGTGACCAAGATGGCGTCCAAGATGGTGGCTCCCTGGTTCCTCGCGGACGCAGCCGGATGACGCCCACCTCTTCCCGCACTCTGATTGGTCGCCGGCGACGGAATGGGTGTCGGCGTCAATAATCGGCGCCGGCGTCGGTCGCACACGTCGCGCGTCGGTCGATGACGTCAGCGCGTCCGTGCACACGTTATGACGCCGATGCGTCCAAAATTGGCGCCAAACCTGGGCCTATAAGAAGGAACTCTGGGAAGTCATCAGTGCCCAATTATAGGTTTTAGCTTGCTATTCCTGGGTGTGTTTCTTGTGATATTCTTGTCTATTTTGTGTACCGACCTCTTGCCTGATTCATCGACTTCGAACCTCTTCTGCCTGGACTGATATTATTGCCTGTTTGACCATTCTCTCGTCTCATCCCTATTTGTACCGCGAACTTGGACTTTTGCTACCTCCTCCCTTGGTCCTCACTACCTCTGAGGCCTTTGGCCTTACACTTTGTAGCTGGGTCAATGGAAAAAGTGTTTTCCTTGCATAGTCCCAGATTGTAAAAAAAATCAATAGATGCATGCATACTGGACAAGGGAGTGTGACTGTGGGATAGCAGGTATAGTAGGGAGAGATGGTGTCTATAGTAACAGTGGATAATAGTCTCTGGGAAGGGAGTGTGACTGTGGGATAGCAGGTATAGTAGGGAGAGATGGTGCCTATAGTAACAGTGGATAATAGTCTCTGGGAAGGGAGTGTGACTGTGGGATAGCAGGTATAGTAGGGAGAGATGGTGTCTATAGTAACAGTGGGATAATAGTCTCTGGGAAGGGAGTGTGACTGTGGGATAGCAGGTATAGTAGGGAGAGATGGTGCCTATAGTAACAGAGGGATAATAGTCTCTGGGAAGGGACTGTGGCACTGCATATATAGTAGGACAAGCTATGACCTAGGATCCCCCCGTTCCTAAAGACAGTGCTGCAAAACAATTCTACCTTTCATGAATACAACATTATACTTCATCTGCACATTTACATTGTCATTTAGTTGGCTCCCCACTTTTCCCCTTGGCACATACAACCCTCTGAAAAGCAAAAGCGCCGTCTTTTCTTCACGTTCTCTCCCTTTTTTTAAAAAAAAAAAAAGAAAGAAAAAAAAAACTCTCTCTGTTCAATAGAGAATACACGGCTGGTGCCAAAAACATATCCAGCACAATCAAACATCAGATGGTGACTCCTTTCTCACAGCTTGCGTGAGTGAAAACACTGAAATTATACCCATGTTCCAGTGCAGAATCCCCTGTTGGTAGAGCGAGGCTGGCCCAGCAATGAGCTCTTGTCCCTGGTTTTTTTGTTCTTCGGGCTTGCACTGTTACTAGCACCGGGCACCATTCAGCTTCTATTCAGCATTGTATGTCACTTCGCATATGGTTCAGTCGTTCCAAATGCGTGCATGTACCCAGAAAATTCAGCTTTTCACAATGTATTCTCTATGTAACAGAAAAGATTAAGATGTAAGCCCGCTGAATACATCAGGAATTAGTTAGACAGATGAATACGGGAAAAATGAATCTGGAATGATGGTGGATTTGGACTAATGATTGCGGGAGGGCGCTAAGAACTTGGCGGTGGGTTTCAGCCATTCTTAATCCCAGACAGGATGCATTTGGGCAGGGGAAATATCCACTTCTTGGGGGAGGACGAACTGAGTTACACAAAAGCATTAAATTACTGTATGAAGCTGCAATTTTTACTGGACCGGGCCAGTACATTTACTGCATGAAGCTGCTATATTTACAGGACCGGGCCAGTACATTTACTGCATGAAGCTGCTATATCTACAGGACCGGGCCAGTACATTTACTGTATGAAGCTGCTATATTTACAGGACCGGGCCAGTACATTTACTGCATGAAGCTGCTATATCTACAGGACCGGGCCAGTACATTTACTGTATGAAGCTGCTATATCTACAGGACCGGGCCAGTACATTTACTGTATGAAGCTGCTATATTTACAGGACCGGGCCAGTACATTTACTTTATGAAGCTGCTATATCTACAGGACCGGGCCAGTACATTTACTGTATGAAGCTGCTATATTTACTGGACCGGCCAGTACATTTACCATATGAAGCTGCTATATTTATGGGACCAGGCCAGTACATTTACTGTATGAAGCTGCTATATCTACAGGACCGGGCCAGTACATTTACTGTATGAAGCTGCTATATTTACAGGACCGGGCCAGTACATTTACTGTATGAAGCTGCTATATCTACAGGACCGGGCCAGTACATTTACTGTATGAAGCTGCTATATTTACAGGACCGGGCCAGTACATTTACTGTATGAAGCTGCTATATTTACAGGACCGGGCCAGTACATTTACTGTATGACGCTGCTATATTTACAGGACCGGGCCAGTACATTTACTGTATGACGCTGCTATATTTACTGGACCGGGCCAGTACATTTACTGCATGACGCTGTTATTTTTACTGGACCCGGCTAGTATGTTAGTGAAGTTTGGCCACTGCTTTACTTTAGTGCTCTTGCACCCTAGACAAACCTACTAGATGCTCCATTGCTCCCTAGATGCTCCATTGCTCCCTACATGCTTTTAGGCTCTGCTGGAAAAACAATGTATTTAAATCAAATTAAATATATTTTCTGTTAATCAAATGAAATATATTTTCCTTTAATCCCTACTTTTTCTTTCTTTCTCTCCTTTCCTTTTCTTGGCCTTTTTTTCCTGATTGTGCTCAAAGCTGCACTTTGCTCACTGTACTTGGGGACATACACGTGCCCTATTCTCTCATCGGTTTCTCTTTCCCAATATGCAGGCCCAGATTTGTGGAGAGGCCACCAAGGTCCAAGCCTAGGGTGGCAGCATTTTAGAGGGCAGCATGAAGCTTAACCACATCCACTTTGGTTCAGAAGCTCTTTGGCTGATCATAAGATACAATCTTTTTTAAATTTCACATGCGCCAATCCCGAGTGCTAGCGAACAAATGGCAGCAGGCCCAAGGGCTATGTAAATTGGCCCTGCCAATATGTAATTCTCTTCTATCTTTAGTACAGGTGTGGGATCCGTTATTCGGAAACCTGTTATCCAGAAATTTCTGAATTACGGAAAGGCTCCCATTATAATAAAATAATCATTATATAATATAATAATTATAATCAAATAATCCAATTTTTTTTAAATGATTTCCTTTTTCTCTGTAATAATAAAACAGTAGCTTGTTGGAAGCAAAAATATTGGGTTTATTTAATATTTACATGATTTTCTAGTAGTCTTAAGGTGTGAGGATCCAAATTACAGAAAGACCAGTTATCTGGAAAGCCCCAGGTCCTGAGCATTCTGGATAATAGGTCCCACACCTGTACATTAAGAGCTTATCTTTAAAAAAACTTTATAGCTACAGCCTGAAAATGTTGACCAGTACAATTTATATTGATATATCTCCAAACCATATACTGTACCTTCTTCCACATTCAGGGTCGGACTGGACTGGCGGGACACAGGGAAAAAACCTGATGGGCCCCGCCAGCCCAGACCCCAGCTGGCCCAGATTTTTGGCTGGCCCCATAAAAAAATGCAGGCCGGCTTGGCGGTCGCACATGCACGTCACGCTCGCCGCGGGTGCCCCAGAGGTTTGGAACCCGGTGGGCCCCCCAATCGTCCAGTCCGACCCATCCCACATTCGGCTGCCCATTCTCATTATCTTTGGCTTGTGGCATTTTTGGACGTTTATGAGTGTCCTCCATGAGAAAAGGATGGTGTTGTATATATTCTCCTATCAGGTGGGAACTAGGGGTAGGCAGGGTAGGTATGTGTCTAGGGCGCAAAGCTGGTGGGGCTCCAGGCACGTACCTGCTCTGTCACCTACCCCATGTCCGGTCCCATCTCTCCCTGACTGCCGTTGAGAATTTCTGCGTAATTAAGTTTCTGCGCATACATGCAGACCGTTTTGTGCATGTGCGCTCAAGCTCAGTTTCGCACATGTGAACTCGAGATCGCACTCAGCCGGTGCCGTGCCCGGCCAGGTTGCCTAAGGTGCCTGGCTGGGTTGGCCCGGGTCTGTCTCCTATAGTCCTCCAGGGCTATAAGATTCTCATCTGCAATGAATAAGTCTCTTTTGGTTTTGAATAAATACTTACTCAAATCGAGTCTGGCCAGAAAGTTCCCCCTGGGCCTGACTCAGACCATTCAGATTCACTCAGGATATTAACCAGACATCTTTATTTGGGGTATACATTAATACAGAGTGATATATAATACGGATTATTAAATAATAGCTCATACATCCTGAAAGCTCGTGAGGACGTGGGGACATTTGAGTAATATAACATGTAACTATTAAACCATTTCTTCTCTCATGGGGCTGATCCTGTGCAGGCCCGGACTGGCAATTTGTGGGTTCTGGCAAATGCCAGAGGGGCTGCTATAAGGTCCCATAGAAAGTCAGTATTTAGTGGGCTGGTGGGAGATGTTTGGGCCTCTATGTGGACTGATTGGGCCTCTGTGTAACTGAAATGCCAGGGTCTATTTTAATTCTCAGTCCGGACCTGATCCTGTGACATCCAATCATTGTCCTAAATGGTATCTATGCAGTTTTTTAAAGCTATATGTGTCCTTCTTGGTGCAGAGATACACGGTCAGATTTGGGGAGATTAGTCGCCCGGCGACCAATCTACTCTTCTTCAGTGCAACTAATCTCCTTGAACTGCCTTCCCACCAGGCTGGAATGAAAATCGGCGGCAGGATGGCACTCGGATTGTTTAGCTTTCCCTGTTCTGTGTAAAAATTCTACTACCCTAATTAGTAGAACGGCCTTTAACCTTGAAGTCTAGCGTCTAACACAACTGTTCTGTGGCAATGCACCGTTCTATAATCATTGTAATTTATACATAACCATTTATAACCTGATATCTACAGATGAAAGGCAAGGAACAAGGAAAGTGAAGACTTCCAACAAAATTGGTTTCTTTGTCATATATATAAAAACATCACATAAAACTGCATTCACAGGTCTTAGCAAAGTAAGAAAAAGTGGTAATTTATTTCACCCACGTTTCTGCCTCCTTTTTTTTTTATTACGTGCAAACTACATAGGTATATATATACTATATATATATATATATATATATATATATATATATATATATACAGTATATATATAATTAAAACTTAATGGAATGCCGCTCATCCCTTTTTATTGGGTGCACATGAGTCCGGCTAAATATAAAAATTACAAAAGTTGACCCCAGCACTCCAACATATAGCCTCCTGGGAAAACCCATTTTGCACAGTTGAACTGTAACTCTAGTAAAAAGAGACACTTTTATTTACAAAGTTTGTACAAAGTATGCATAATATATATATATATTATTCACACACAAGGCAAAACATTTTTTGTAACAACCAAAACTACACTTGGATATATTTTACAAATTTAGAAAAAAAAAACAAATACATGTGTTTGCCAAGGTAGAAAAGTCTATGAAATGTTCATTGATATCTAAACAACCCGCTAGATAAATATCGTATCCAGTAAAAGAGTAAAAATACGCAAGTATTTATGACTTTTTTCTCTATTTTTATGGGGCTTCAAATGGAAATATTAAAATTTTCTTGGATTTATTTGTGTTCTAATGAAATTAATAAAATTTCTGTGCTAATAAAACCAACAATTTGTAAATTGGCCATAATAATAAAAAAAATGGGCGTCTCTAATCAAGTATTACATAAGAAGAACCCCCCCTGATCACAGTTTTTGGAACAAAACAAAACATGGCTTATGCCTTGTCAGTGGGTATATTTAGGGTGATTATGAATGTCGGTGTTTCTAAAGTGTCTTTCTGTGCTAAACACAGGGCCGGACCGTGGAAAATCAAAAAACAAACTAGCATTTGGAGGTAATAACTTTCTCCTCTGAGGGCTGGAATTTGCCTTTTTCGCTATTCTTCTGGAGTTACTTCCAGTTCTCTTCATCCTCCAAGGTAACGAGGATGCGGAAGGATCACCCACATCACTCACAGCCGGCACCACAAGCCACCTTCCCTCTCTCATGTAGCAGATCAAGTGTTTGTAATCCAGAACATGCCACAAATCAAGCAGGACGGCTTTGTTGTAGGAAATATAGGACCCAAAAGCCCTTGTTTTGGGCAATTTTTCACCTTGTTTCAGGCAATTTTTCTGTGTTTTTTTTAAATGCAGCACGTTGTGTTTAAATACATTTTTTAACTGAGTGCCTTTTTTTCCATTCCAAACGTAACCCTCTGTAAACGTCTGCCTGTAAGAGCCCTTATACACAGTACAATTGATACATTGACACCTGAAATGTTGCTATTTGCCTACGATATGGGGAAGAAGTTGTGTTTGTACTTGTCACATCACAACTGCACTAGTGACATTTCTGCATTATAACCTCTCAACAACATTCGCACCTTGTTAAAAATGACAGTAACATTGTGACCTAAAAGTCATATTTGTGCCATTGTGACCTCACAAAAATATTTTCACTACTTTGTGTTCACAATGAGCACTCAGTTTTGTTAATCACAATGATACCGGCAGCATTTTGACATTGCAATGACATTTGCACCATTGTGACTTCATGAGTGTGACATTTGTCATTTGACAGTAGCAATAGATGAGCGCCACTGAGTTCCCACAATAACATTTGTGCCATTATGAGATCACAATTGTTTGTGTCATCGGGAATAACGACACACAGACATGCACGGAACATCATTACAACATTTGCACCATGGTAAAATCACCATGACAATTGAGCCGTTATGACACCACAATAATATTAAAGTCATTGTGACCTAATATGGTATTTGTGGCATTATGACATTTGGGGGGTTATTTATCAAAATTTTAAGTCATCTAAATTTTTTTTACAAAATATACGCCGACCAAATCTACCTGGGTTATTTCCCCTTATTTATCAATACATTTTCCCGAAAAATTCCAGTGCGGGGAAAAAAAAACATATGAAAATTCGAATTGTACTCATTTTTCAGATTTTCCACTCGAAAACCCACGTAAAATCTGAAAAATGTGTACGATTCGAATTTTCATATGATTTTTTTCATATTTTTTGTGTCATTTTTCATATTTTGGCCATTCAGACTTTAATAAATAACCTCCTAGATCTTTTATAACACAGCAGTGATATTTGCTGATTTATAACAATAAAATGTGTGCCATTTTGAAATCACAATTGCATCTATGTCGCTTGATGACATTTTATGACATCACTATGACACTTGTGCCAATATGTTATCACAATGATATTTGCTGCTTTGTCGCTCTATCAGGGATTCTCATGACACATTACAACGACTCTTGCCCCATTATAACAGAACAATTATATTTGCTACTTTATGAAATCACAATAACTGTTGTGCTGTTATAGGATCACAATGATATTTGTGGTGTTATAACTGTACAATTACGTTAAAGGAGAAGGAAAGCTCTAATCCAAGGGGGGTGCCAAAAGTTAGGGCACCCCTTAAGAATTGAAATGAATTACCTGATACTCTAGGTTGGGGCTCCTGTTAGTGGAAAACTGCACAAACCCAGGGCACTTGTGAGTGAACAATCATCTTCTTCCCTTCTTCTTTCTTCAAAATAGAGTGTCCAACACACATGTAGTAAGGCTAATAAGCTCTATTAAAGTCAGGGAAGGAGGAAGAGGACTGCTCACTCGCTAGTGCCCCAGGCCAGTATAGTTTTCTGTTAACAGGAGCACCAACCCAGGGTATCAGGTAGGTCATCACAATCCTTGGGGGGATGCCCTAACATTTGGTGCCCCCATTGATTGGAGCTTTCCTTCACCTTTAATACAATTTTCTCAGTGAAATTTGCTCCACTGTGAACTCACAAACACTTGTGGAATGTGCAAAATGGAATTTGTTCAAATATGGCACCACAAAGATATTTGTGCCAACGTGACATTACAATGCCATTTGTGCCAATTTGACACCACAATGGCATTTGGTCCTTTATGACATCAGAATGATGCGTGCCAGTGTGACATCATGCCATTTGCCTCACACTGATATCGCAAAGACACTTGATCCACTATGACATGACAATATTTTCTTATTTCTGACTATATCACCTTTAAAATGTGTGCCATTTTGACATTGCAATTGCATTAAATTGATTTATATAAAATTGGTATCTGTGCCATAATTGCATAATGACAAATGTGATATTAACATTGAGGACAACCCAAATCAACTTTTGTTATAACATTACAATGACTTTTGTGATACTTGCTGTTTTATGCCTTTGCAGTGACATTTGTGCCACCATGACATCCAGGACCACCATCAGAAATCGCAGGGCCCCGTACGACAAAATTTCCTGGGCCCCCTGGGCTGCGCCCACCGCAAGGCCCACCTACAGGTCCGCCCTCCCCACCACACAGTAAAAAAACAAAAAAAATATTGGTGGCTAGGGTTCCCACATGTTAATAAAAAATAAAAAGATATTGGTGGTCAGGGCCCCCCATAAAAAAACATTTGTGGCCAGGGCCCCCCATTAAAAAATATTGGTGGCTAAAATTGGTGGCCGGGCCCCCCCCCACATTATGAGAAAATCGGTGGCCAGGGCCCCTTAAACGTCCATGCCTTCCCAAAGTCAGCAGCTCTCAGAAAGATGGGGGGCCCGTCTAATCAAGTAAGTGTGGCGTGGCCGCCCCCCCTTACCCTCGGGGCCCCCTACAACTCTCCCCCCTGTCCCCCCCTGATGGCTGCCCGATGACATCATAATAATATTCTTGCCATTGTGAGTTATAATTAACATATATGACATTATGGGGCAGATTTATCAAGGGTCGAATTTCGAGGTAATCAACTCGAAATTCCAATAAAAAAAAAATCAATCGAAATTTATTAAAAAAATCGAAGTTTTCTAACTTCGGGTGAATAGGCTGTATTCGAATCGTTCGGATCTAAGTTTTATTGCATTCGATCGAATTCGAATCAAAGGATTTGACCCAAAAACTTTGATTTTCCAAAGTCCACCAACTGACTCCAAATAGGTTCTAGAAGGTCCCCCATAGGCTAAAACAGCAATTCGGCAGGTTTAAGATGGTGAATGGTCGAAGTCGAAGTTTTAAAGAGAAAGTCCATGATAAATTTCGATATTCGAATAGTCAAGTTTTTTTCTAATTTTAATCGAATTTTGGACTATTCGATAGTTGAAGTACACTAAAAATAGCTTGAAAAACGAATTTTAAAATCGATTTTTCAATTCGTGCCTTGATAAATCTGCCCCTATGACTAGTGATGAGTGAATTATTTCGCCAGGCATGGATTTGCAGCAAATTTCACCATCTGCAAAATTTTTCAAAAATCTCCATCATAAATCCTCTGCAAAATTCCACTACATCGCTTTCGCCAAAACAAAAAAGTCGCCATAACAAAAAACGCCCATTGACGTTAATGTATTTGGACAACAAATTCGAAGAGACAAAATTGTTGCCAAGACAAAATAGTCGCCACAAGAAAAACGCCAATTGACTTTAATGGATTTGGAGTGAGAAATAATTTTTTTGCAGTTTTGTGAATTTTCTTGCAGTTTCGCAAATTTATTAGCGAAACAGGAAAGATTCACTTAGCGGTGATATCCTGACCATTTTCAGCATTATGACATTACATTTGCACCAATACAAAATTACAAATACATTTGTGCCATAATGATATAACAATAACATTTGTGCTATTTTTTAGATCACATTGGCTTCTTAGAGTTACGGTTACTATAAATTCTCTTAATATTTGTTTTGTCCCTGGGCTGCCACACATAAACCATGTGGCCTATAAAGTAGGATAGTTGGGAGGGATCCTGCGTCACATTCTGAACAGCACTAAATAATGTTGCCAGACATGGGCTTTGCTGTGTGAGCATTTGCACTTGTAAGACTCTATTCAGAATGTTTTGTCAACACTATTCCCACTAATAATAAGTGCTTGTTTTCTCCCAGAAGCATTGTACTGGCAGATACAATAGATACATTCAAGGAAGGGCTGGATGCCTTTTAAGCAAGTGACACACAACAAGGCTATTGCTATCAATACACAGTACAGTGCTGAGTTGGATTGTTCCAATTGGTGTTTAGTCAATACAAAAAGTCTTTCTCTTAATCTATCTCTGAGTGGGGCCCTTGTACCGTCAAACAATATACCCTTGGTGTTTGGCTCTCCCTATTAGATTAGGCACCCAGAACCAATACCCTCTTTGCCCTTCTCCAGTTTGTTTGTTTGTTTGGGTTCACTTCTACAAAGGCATCCTTGATATTAAAGAGAGTATTGAAGAATAAGAGATTAAAAGGAAAATTCTCCTTGAAATATTGTATGATATAGACCATGACATTCAATTTTAAATTTTCAATTCAATCTTTGAGCTTTTCCAGTTTTTTTTGTGCAGCTCTCCAGTTTGGTTACCAGGGTCCCACGTACCTTAACAACCAGGAAGCCATTTCAGTGACAAAAAGAAACCCCAAATAATAGGGTCTGAATAGAAAGATATGGGATAAAGGATGTTAATAACAATACGAAAACTGTACTCGGGATTATTTTGCTTTGTGGCTGTCGGGGTGAGCTTTTTACTTTGAGGCTGAAAAGAATAAAAAATGATGACCAATAGTGATGGGCGAATTTGCACGATTCGCCACCAGCGAATAAATTCGCAAAACGGCCGCGAAAATTCGCCGGCATCAAAAAAAATGGACGGCGGCGTCAGTTTTTTGGACGTGGATGCATTTTCGCCAAAAAACGGACTCCGGCGTCAAAAAAACGGATGCCGGCGTCAAAAACGAGACGTCGTTTCTCAAATTCGCCCATCACTAATGACCAACTGCTGATTGTCTAAGATCATCACTCAATTTAAGGTGACCTACCCCTTTAAATAAATGCTTTTCACCTTCCCTATGAGGTCAGTGGGAGTTTTTGCATCTGCAATGTTAATGATCTTTCTCTTTATAATGCCCTTTACTATGGTTGGTTGATAAGTTTCTATGATATACAAAGATACAGGGGTTAAGGAGAATTAGAAATTAAAGGAGAAATTCTCCTTGAAACTATTTTAGTGTGCTGTAGACCATCGCATTCCATTTGCAGTCAGTGTTTATTCTTTGAGCGTTTTCGGTTATTTAGATTTTTTGTGCAGCTCTCCAGTTTGGTTGCCAGGGTCCCGCTTACCTTAGCAACCAGGAAGCCGTTTCAGTGGCAACAAGAAACCCTAAATAATTAGGAGAGGGTCTGAAAGAAAGATAAGGGATACAAAGATTTTAATAACAATACAACAAAAACTGTCCTCAGGATTAATCTGCTTTGTGGCTGACGGGGTGAGTAACCCCTTAGATAGTTTTTTTACTTTGAGGCTGAAAAGAAACAGAACAGAAAAGAATAAAAAATGAAGACCAAGGGCAGATTGTCTAAGATGATCCAATATTCAATTTAAGGTGACCCACCCCTTTAAATAAATGCTTTTCACCTTCCCTATGAGGTCAGTGAGAGTTTTGGCATCTGCAATGTTAATGATCCCTCTCTTTATCCTGCCTTTTAGTATGGCTACGGAAAAGAATTAAAAGCTACCCATTTCTTTCCCCTTACTCCATCATCATCATCATCATCCTCATTAGTCCCATATTGCCTGCATGGTCTGCTCAGTGGGGTCACATGCTTTCCATCCTATGCCACCCAGAACCACAAAGAGAACTGTTATAAAATATACATAAAAGGCCATATTCGCCCTTATCCCACACACCACATCTATTTTAACCTGGGGAAGATACGTCCCTTTCACCCTCAGCTTGTGTGGGAAATGCGACTTCAAGTCAGTAAAAAAAGGTCAAGAAGTTATAGGTGGAGTCAGAGGAATTTCCTTTCAATGGTTCCCGAATGAAACTTGTAGTCACTAGGTAACATGACATGTAATTAATCTGCATTTTGTGTCTCCTAATGAGCTTTACATCTTCTGGCCCGCCCATGTAATAATGGTTTTATTGCAGGGGGCTGAATGAGCGCTTCCCTATTGCTTCTCATGGTAGGAAGTGGCGTCACTCTCCCAGGGACAGAGCAAGTTCAGGCTACTCAGGATTAATGAAATGTCCCTTTAAATTAATATGGGAGAATAATTACACTCCACTCTGATCTATTGGCTCTCGGGTAAATGAGTTGAAGGGAATGGACACCCCACTGGCACAATGGAAGATAAACAGGGGATCTTTATCCTTCTGCCGGTTCTCTACTCCAACCTGTCTCTTTAAACTGAAAAATGGTGCAAAAGAGCAGGGAATGTTTAAGTTGCAGTTCAGTAACCAGTGTATCCCAATACCATTTCTGTCTCATTTTGAGCAGTTTTCTGCTGCCAAAAATATAACGTTTGAATCAAACGGCGGGGGTCACCATCTTGGAAAGTGTCTGTGACACTCACATGCTCAGTGGGCTCTGAGCAGCTGTTGAGAAGCTAAGCTTAGGGCTCGTCACTAATTATCCAGCAGAAAATGAGGTTGGTCTGTAATATAAGCTGATTCTACAGGGCTGATTATTAAATTCTGATGCTAATTGCACTGGTTTCTGTGCTGCCATGTAGTAATTATCTGTATTAATTACTAATCAGCCTTATATTGTGACATTTCTATTCTATGTGTACTGTATATTGTGAGTGGGAGCTACTGGGGCATCTTTGGAGACACAGATCTTTACTGCTAAAGGGATGTGGTTGCCTTGGGCTGGTACAGAAGCGCAAAACACAATGTACAACATTTCTAACCTAATTCTTTGTTAAACTTTAGTTCTCCTTTAACCCCCAGCCGTGCACAATTTTGCATGGAATGTATGAACCTAAAGTTGGCCATCTACAAACAGTTTTTATTCCATACCAAATATGGTGGCTCACCGATCCTGTCCAAAATACAGTACACGTACTATGGATAATGGTCGGTTTAAGAATGGGGCCTGTCTAAAAATCCTGTCAAATGAAGAAGTGAAGAGGAGACGCGGTTCCACTTCACTTCGTTCTGGTCCAAACACTTAGATTGTAAGCTCAATGGGGCAGGGATCACCTTGCTTTTGTCTCATTGATACTCAGCTCTTAATCTTCAATGGAACTGTACTTTGTATTTATTATTATAATGATCTGATCATTTAACTGTAGAATAGGCCCAAAGAATCACACGCTAATGACGTTTTAGCGCTGCATGAAAACAATTGCACTTTATATCCTCTATAGGACAACGCTGTCATGCAAGTTCCTTGGCACCATTATGAACTCAGCTACTTTGAGGTCCATTAAAGAGTAGTTCACCTTTAATTTAAAGGGTGGGTTAACTTTTAGTATGTTATAGAATGGCTAATCCTTAGTAATGTTTACATTTTTTCCCTCGTTTTTTCTTTTATATAGATTTGGAATTATTTGCCTTCTTCTTATGACTCTTTCTAGTTTTCAAACAGGGGTCCCTGACCCCCATCTAAAAAAAACAAAAGCTCTCTAAGGCTACAATTTTATTGTTACTTTTTATTATTCATCTTTCTATTCAAGCCTCTCCTGTTTATATTACAGTCAGAGGAGCGCCGCCAATGAGGCGAGCTGAGACTGAAACTCGGTACGCCGGAGAGGTTACCAGGGGCGGCAAAAAGGCGCTCCAGGTACCTTTAAGAGCCGAATTTCCGTTTTTAAACCGGAAATTCGGCTTTACTAATGTGAGACAGCGCAATTGCACTCTCCGCATTAGTGTTTCTGCCTCCCCTCCCGACAGGTAAGCCGGCGGGGGAGGGCAGCAATGCAGGAGCCGCCTCGGGCGGCGCTTTACTAAGAGTCAACGCTGATTGCAGTCTCTTATTCAAATCAATGCATGGTTGCTAGGGTGAAATTGCAAACTGGAGAGCTGCTGAATAAAAAGCCAAATAATTCAAAAACCACAAATAATAAAAAATGAAAACCAATTGCTAATTGTCTCAGAATATCACTCTCTACATCATACTAAAAATTCATGTTAAGGTGAATAACCCCTTTAAGGTCTACATCTCTGGGACCTCAGAGGCAGGATTTCTAACCTGGTGAATTCCAGTTTTTTTGGCACATCCTGATCCCTATGTGAGATGATGCATAATTTTATAGCCCATACTCATGCAGAAAGGGAGAAATGTAATAATAAAAGATGGAGTTTTTTCACTGGTCTAGTAACTTATAACATATAGTTGTTATGGGTTACTAGACCCATTTTTTTTTTTTACGTTAACCTGTAAGAGTTGGAGGTAGTCTATTTATGAGGCTGTAACCTGCAGTATCACTTCCCTATTACAGGAGTTATTTTCCTCCCTTAAATCAGAAGTATGAATTAATAACCCAGGAAGCCCTTCGTTTAAAATGACAGGAAACCATTAGCGGCTGCTTAAACCCTCACTAAAAAAGAAAGGAAAACAATTTCTGCACTGAAATCCATGCGGATAAACCAGCGTCTACTTAGTCGTACTTAAACCCCCTCCTTTCCATATGGGGTAGGCAGAGCCGGCAAATAACTCCGACCTATAGGATAAAAAATTTGACATGGCAGCATCCTCGGAAAAGACAATCCCATTAAATAATAAATCCTGTTCCCTTCCAACATGTAGGCAGGTTGGGGCGAGGGAGGCGGCTCAAGTCATTATATGTGCAAACTATAAGCTCCAATGCTTCTGGTTTTCTGCTGGTAATTTGTGCCATTCTCCGTTCATTTTAGTATTATTTTTTAAATAAAAATGACCACAGAGGGGCGGGAAAAAAAAGCCTGCGGCTTGGAGTCCCTTGAGAATGTTGGGTCGAGTTTTTTGATCCCTGTTGCTCATTGATTTGCTGGCTGATGTAGTGCAAAGGGTCCCTTATTAACGGCGTCTGTCACTGCTGTAATGTTTTTGTTATTTTTCCTCATTTGTTCGCTCTGACATCATGTCATTACAGAATGGTGCTGTTCAAGCCCTGCCTTGGCTGTTCGTTAGCGTGTGTTTAATGAGCAGCTTAATTGAGCTGTCTGCTAGGCCACCTGTCACCCTCTGGAGTTATTAACATATTAATGGTTTGACATTGTATTCTCTGACAGGCAACAGGGTTTGCTGATTTGATGTCTGGACATGGGGATTGTACGCAACCGCGAGAAGGGGTCCTTTTTCAAAAAATGCAAGTTAACTCTTGGGCTCCTGGGTATTTATAGCTGCTTTTGTTGAGCTGACATTGGCCGCACAGCAGGGAAGGGAAGGAAAGCTGGCGAGCAGACTTTATACATTCCCTAAAGTGCATTCGGGAACACAAAATATGTCTGGGCGGGGGAGATAGCGAGAACTGTTTCTGTACTGACACGTCCCACCTGCCTCATGCTCTTAACTCTTACACTGGCACAGGGGGGGACTAACCAACACCATTTGGACTCATATAAACGGGGATTGTGTCATTAAAGTCACATCGTGTTTGCAATAGGAGCTATAACCCACCGCAGCCAATTATGTTGTCAAATAGGTGACTAGCAAATGCTACCTGCTGATTCAGATAGGGAACCAGACAGTGTGCAGCTTTATTATTTTTCCCACAATGTATTGAGCCTTGTTTCGGATATAGCGGCCATTTAGCCTATGCGCCAAACTTTGAAGGGCTAGAGATGTGTTAATGGCGGTGTTAACTGTCCTGCGTCCTACAAAAAGTAGGGTCCAGGCTGCAGTGCAGCACTAGTATGTGGGAAGATTTTATGATAGTACGTGTATCAGAGCAAGATATTAAAGGATAAATAAACCTTTAAAATATGTGAATGTAAAACTGATGAGGGGGTTATTCTAAACACTTTTGTAATTTACATTCATTAATTAATTTGTTTTTATTCCAAGATATTACTGGATACATGTACTGATAATATGAACGAGTTTTGTTACAAAAGCACCACCTGCTGGTCATTTTCTGACCAGTCTGACCACCAAGTAGTCACGGAAGTTGTCAGGAGAAACAAAGAGGCTGCTCTGATGTTCTTCTGCTTAGGAATAAAATATTATATTTGCTTGAAGATAGGGCAAGGCTTTAGTTTGTCTGACAGCATACTCCCCATGTGCTTGAATAATGCAATCACTGAACCTACAGTACATATCAGGGAGAGGCCTCTTCTACTACAGAATGTCAAGCACCCATAGACAAATTATCATCCTTGCATTGGGATTTGGACAGACTGGTGAATGTGGCAGTAAAGCTGGCAGTAAACCAGCTGATATTAACTGCTGAATAGGCTCCACACCTAGCTGACATCTTATCGACCCATGCATGGGGGTAGTCCAACAGATTGCCTTTTTCAATAGGCAGATATCTGACTGTAGGGCAAGAATGAAATCCCATCCATTGAGGAACACTTTGGCCCATTGAAGCGGTGTTCTCCCAACAGGCCTAAATAGACACCTATTATGTTCCATTTGTGGACAGAGGGTCCAAATGAGCAAAACTGCCTGATTCTACCCTTGTGGGAGGTCAGTTTGGGCAAAGAGGGAGGACAAAATGGGCAAAGATCCATCAAGAAACTCGCTGTAAGAGCAGGTCTATCCTTGTATTGCCCAGATTTCTGGTAGGTGTCAGATAAGGTTCAGTTCAAAGATAAGTCTTAAGCTGGCCATACACAGAGAGATCCGCTCATTTGGCGACATCGCCAAATGAGTGGATCTCTCCCCGATATGCCCACATTGAGGTGGGCGATACCGGGCGGATTTGATCGTGGGCCCTAGGGCCCAATGATCGGATCATAACTACAGGTATACCGGCAGTCGGATCACAGGAGCGCATCAACGAATAGATGCGGCCGCAGTCCGACAGGATTTTTTACTGTCAGATTTCAATCGGGGAAGCCCCTAGGAGGGCCCCACAAATGGGCCAATAAACTGCTGACTCGGTCTGTCTGCATCTTTTATCGGCCCGCATATGGGGGCCTAAAGAGTTATTTGAGCTACATGTCATCAAGACACAAAAAAACTAATTTATTTTATATAGTTGTATGGAAAAGGAACAGTGCAGGACATAATTCAAAGGCAAAATAAATAAGGCAAAAAAACCTGTGCCGATTTGGTCTGAGTTTCTTTCAGAAAATATTGAGATAAATTTGACTTTGATTCATGGGCCTCCCCGTTTCATGTACTCTAAATTGCACAAGAAAAAAGGAACATGTTAATAAAGAATACTGAGAAGCTATTAAAGTCGTTAACAAGCTAAGCAAACTTAATTGATCATGAACAGGTACCCTGTGTTTTGCGGAAGCCTGAACTTGTTCAAACTGGGGAGAACCTTCACATTTCGGTGTAGCCCATGATGGCACCAAGTGGTGTGATCTGATAGGAGTTCTAAGGTGGATAAAATATTTAAATATGGCCAGCGTAATCTAAAAATGGCAGGATTATCAGGTTGGCTAATCTTTTGTTAATTTCAGGATTACATATTTACTGCTGGCACAGAACCACACGATACCCTTTATGAAATGAATTATTAATTAAAACAAAAACATCAATTAAAATCTGGCGGTTGAGCTGTGTTTATTCTCTCACTTGCAGCAGGAGACACAACACAGGGTGGGAGAGGAGGGCGCTACATTAATTGTGATACCCTAATCAGCCTTAATTCGTGTTATTGTTCATTACTTGGATGAGATGGAAACACAAACATCTATTTACATACTTTGGCGGTTGTGTGAACTAATCTCTATCTCAACTGCACACAAGCCATTTAAAAAAACTTTTCAGGAAAATCTATTTATTGTTTCTGTTTGAATCTACTGGTTAATGATGCTTTGGAAGAAAATTAACACTCAACATGGTAATTCAAGAACCACACGCAGTGGGAATACGCAGAAGCAGACAGTCCTATATCAAGAAGAGGACTTCTTCTCAAGAGTGGAGAATAACGTGTATATCCCCCCTTGCAAGGAATTTCACTTTTATGATCTAGTCCCTTTCTATAAAACACAGGACACGCTATAAGGTATAAGGATATTAGAAGTCACAGAGGTATTCCAAAGCTAGCTGTTTTTTTGAAGTTGTTTTAAAATTCAGATTTTAAAAATGAATGAGAGTAAGAATTATCAATATCCAGAGTGATTCCCACTGGTCTGACATTTACCTACAATCCCAAGTGACAGTTGCCTGAAAGCTAGTGCCCCCTACTCTTGCGGGTGTAAATGCTGATTTTGATTATTTTGCGCCCCACCCCTACAGAGCCACTAACTTTCCTTGGCATTACACATTGGGCACTTTTTCACCCATGGGAAATCACACTCCCCAGTGCCTGAAAATACCTTGACATTGAGTAAGAGATGGGTAAAACATATATGGGGGAATGTAATAGGTTTCTTATCACAAAGAAACATTTGCGAAGACCATTGCAAACATTAGAGACCAAGATTTTTTGACTGATTTCAGATCTCAACGAGGTCCTCGCAAAGTTTGGGAGCAAATGGCTTTTTCAAACAAGTGCAGTGTATGTAATAAAATTTCCCAATTGCAAATCGTTTTTTTTTTTAACAAGATACTTACTTACCAAAGAGTCAGAGGAAAAGTTGTTAAAACACTGCCTCAATATCAGTGGAGTAACTAGACGTTACTGAGCCCCACAGCAAATCAATTTTAGGGCACCCAACATATCCAGTGTTCTGTTTTACCAATATCTATTGAAATCGCTCATTATTTGGATCTCATTGGGCCCTCTATACCTCCTGGGCCCCCCTGCAGCCGCAGGGTCTGCTTCCTCTGTAGTTAATATCCCCCTCAGACAGCTGTACCCTCGGCATCAGGCACAGGGCAGTATTGGGGCATTTCAGTGCTTTTATTGTATGTAACTGCATGTATGTAGGTGCAGCTGTAAGTTATTCAGTATTTAACATATTAGTTTTTGTTTGTGGGTGTATAAAAAACAACAACAAAAAAATAGTTATTTCAGTGCTTCAACTCAATTGTTTGTTCTCCAAAGAAAGATCCCTAGAAGCTGGATAAATCTATACTGTGCAAATCAAGCCAGATGCTTCATCAGGAATAAACTGCCATTTCTGACCACAAAACAGCTGGAGACAGCCGACACCTGCAGTGAGGTCTGTGGTCACCAATTGTGCTCCCCGTCTTCTCTTATCAAATATCTCCTGTGTGTACAGCACGTCTGTAACATTTACTCCAAATTAGTTTGGTTGTGCAAACAAATCTGGCAATTGTTTTACCCAGGACTTGTTTCAAGTGGTAAATGAACACTCTTTATACAGTCAGAGTAGGGTTCCTCCAGTATAAGCCCAGTTATAAGGAAGATGGGTTGGTACAGGGGATTATGGACAACTGTGGAACTAAAACTGGCCATAGACGAACGATTGTAAATCGTAATCCACCAACCAGCAACTAACCATTCAGATTAAATAATGTCGTAAAAGAACAAATTATACGTTGTTCTGTCCACTACAGCAATCGTATGAAAGTTATGTCCGATAAATAGAAGTGACTGTCGCCTATTGATATAATCAGATAGGCAATACATTATCGTTAGCCGGCAGAAATATTCTAACCTGTCTAAACTAAACGACCGATCACATGATACAAAAAAATCTTACAAACCTTTAATTCGTACTACTTTATCTTTGTGTCTATGGCAACCTTAAAGAGGTCAAAATTGTTTATTGCTCCCCAATTCCTCCATATTCCTCCATAAAAAAAACAAGTTTTATTTTTTGGAGTTATACCCCCTTAAAGCAAAAAAAAGTACAGGTATGGGACCTGTTATCCAGAATGCACGTCACCTGGGATTTTCCAGATAACAGATCTTTCTATAATTTGCATCTCCATGCCTTAAAGGAACAGTAACGTCAAAAAATAAAAGTGTTTTAAAGTAATTAAATTTAATGCAGTGTTGCCCTGCACTGGTAAAACTGCTGTGTTTGCTTGAGAAACACTACTATTGTTTATATAAATAAGCTGCTGTGTAGCCATGGGGCAGCCATTCAAAGTAGAAAAAGCTCAAGTTACACAGCAGATAGCAGATAAGCTCTGTCTGTCTAATGGTGTTATCTGTTATCCATTAGTTAACCTGTGCAATATAGCCGTTTTTCAATTTCCGCCATTGCTCCACAGCAGCTTGTTTATATGAACTATAGTAGTGTTTCTGAAGCAAACAAATCAGTTTTAACAGTGCGGGGCAACACTACATTATATTTTCATTACTTTAAAACACTTACATGTTTTGGTGTTACTGTTCCTTTAAGTCTATTAGAAAATCATGTAAACGTGAAATAAACCCAAAAAGGCTGGTTTTGTTTCCAACAAGGATTAATTGCATCTTATTTTGGATCACGTACAAGCTACTGTTTTATAATTACAAAGAAAAAGGAAATCATTTTTAAAAATTTAGCTTATTTGGATAAAATGGAGACCATGGAAGATGACCTTATTGTAATTTCAGAGCTTTCTGGATAACAGGTTTTCGCATAACGGATCCCATAGCTGTACTATTAATATCCAGCATAGTATCTGTCTTACACTATGAAATATGTAGTTGTATTTATAGTTGAGGACTATTTTTATTTCAGGGCTGTTACTTTAAAAAGCGGTGTCTCCGTTGCACACCAGGCCCAGCGCAGGTCAATTGAGATCACTTACATTTCTTTGTAGTAACTTCCAGTCCATTGGGAGAACAGGCTTTTTGTCTCTGCTTGCCAACCTCGCCCCTCCCAATTATCTCCTATTCCCCTCCTGCCTGACAAAGGTAACGGCAGAAGGGTAGTCATTTTTCCTTCCCTTGGGTAATTGAAAAAAAAGGCAAAAAAAAAAAAAAGATACATCATTAATCTCTGGTGGACTATCTGACTGTGCTGATAAAATAATCATTACCCTACATATTTCAATATCCTTGACATCTGTCCCAGCCATGCTAAGGAAGTAGACACATAAAGAACACCATATACACATACTTACATATATATATATATATATACAGGTATATATATATACAGGTATATATATATATATATATATATATATATATATATACACACACACATTATGGAACATGAAGGAGCACTCACCAAACAAAAACACAGCATGCCTGGGTGCAGGTCAAATGTGTACAAAATAGCGAAAAAATACCGCACTCAACAGGCTCAGTTAGAGTAACTGATTTTAATAGAAAAACAAAAGAAAGCAGTGTCGGACTGGCCAGGCCAGACCCCCTCTCCAGATATTTGGTTTTGGCAAAAAAATGTTACCGGCGCGGCACTGCGCATGCGCAACAAGTGATGCAGAGCTCTGTCATTGCGCATGCGTGTCGAGCACCACCGTTGTACATGCGCGACAAGCCAGTGCATCATAATAGGGGACCCTGGACAGCAGTCCCGGTGGGCCCCGGGCCCCCCAGTCCGACCCTGAAAGAAAGTCCAACGTTTCGATCACATCATTGTGATCTTCCTTAGGGAAAAAAACTAAGTTACGTTTTTTTTCCCCTTGAGAAGATCACTGTGATGTGATTGAAACGTTGGACTTTCTTTTGTTTTTCTATTAAAATCAGTTACTCTAACTGAGCCTGTTGAGTGTGATATTTTTTCGCTATATATATTGTATATAGGCACCCCAGAATGGGGGGGGGTGCCCATGGATACCTATATATAACACAGCTGGCATTTCTATATTTGTAATATTTGTAACTTTAGTATTGTACTCAAATTGATGGTTAATAACCCAGATCACTGGCATAATGTCAGCAGAACTCTCTCCATACATAACTCATGCTGTGTTTGTATTATTCACAAATAACACATTTCCCCATACTTTGGATCACAATGATCACTGCCTCTAAAGAAACCCGACTATTTTCCTCCTCTCTGGATGACAAATGACCCTGTCTTTAACCTGTGACCTAAAACCAGGACCAGGTGAAAAGATCAGGGACAAGAAAATCTATATTCATAACGCCTGTAATCCATCACAGTCAAAAACGATCATTAAAGCTTTTTACAAAATAAAACAAACAAGGTGCCCATTGAACAGTGGACCAACTATGAACTATTGGCAACTTTAAGCCATTCTGGCTCCGAAGGAAAGAAAAAAGTTGGGCTTTTCTTTGACTTGTGTTTTTCTGCTGTTGAACTCTGACTGGGGTCATGCACTTAGTCTTCCTCATTCATGTTTTAGAATGGGCACAACCAGGGCCTTTCTTCCCTTATTGGTCACAGAATTTCAAGTCCTGGTAAAGCTGCAAGGTGATTGGATGAGCGGGAGGAGACGTTCAAACCTCAGTTATCCAATCCCTGAGCAGCTCAATCGGGACTTAAACTCAGTGACCAATAAGGGGAAGTAATGTACAGTAGATACCTCCCCTTGTGCTCTCACTCTGCCTTCCCGAAGTCAGCAGCTCTCAGAAAGCAGGGGGGCCCGGTTAATCATGAAAGTGCAGCGTGGCAGGGCCCCCTTTATCCTCGGGCCCCCTACAACTCTCCCCCCTGTCCCCCCCTGATGGCTGCCCTGGGCACAACACAGATCCCCTGGGAGAGTCCTCCACTGGCAGTGACTTTATCAGTACAGAGATATCTTGTTGATCACTGCTAGCAATGATAAAGCAGATGTCAATGGGGAAGCAGGCCACCGGGTCTTGAACTCTGTAGTCAAGGCCAGAAGGAACATCTAAAGTTTATATTGGAAATATAATTTTCTCTTTTCTATTTCCTCATTGCACAGATGATTAGTGGATTCATTGAAAATGTGTTATAGTGCAACTTTAGGATAGGACACATCTAATCAATGGACCAGGACAAGCTACTGATCAGAATGTCCTATCCTTTCTCTGCTGGTTCATAAATGTCACTACAAGACAAATAAACTGTGAGTGGAGGATAGAGATAAATTATGTCCACATTTTTGCTGGCATCTAGAACTAATTGAGAAGGTTCAACCATGTTCTAGAGCAGGTGTCCAAAACCTTTTAAACCTGTGAGCCATACTAAAATGTAAAAGGTGTCAGGGAACACAAACATGGAAATTGTTCCCGGGGGTGCCAAATAAGGGCTGTGATTGGCTATCTGGTGGTCTCTATGTGGATTGGCAGCCTACAGGAGGTTCTGTTTGGCAGTACACCTGGTTTTTATGCAACCAACACATGCCTCCAAGCAAAGAAATAAGCACCTACTTTGAGGCCACTGGGTGCAACATCCAAGGGGTTGGTGAGGAACATGTTGCTCATGAGCCACTGGTTTGGGATCACTGTTCTAAAACAAAGCTGTCCAACTGGTGGGCTATGGGCTGGATGTGACCTTCCAAGGGATATTTATGGTACCCAGCCTAATAAAGGGTTCCACTGAATTATCCCAGATTTTTCTAAGAGCTCAAGCTAAAGGTCAAGTAGATTGGATTGTGGTCTGCTGTTTTGTCATATGATATGTTACTATGTATGTAATGGTGAATGCTATGGGTGCAACAGCTGAAAATGTTGAGGTCTATGGGAAACCGCAATTTTCATCATAACAATAACTGTGATTTTGATCCTCCCTGTCTACTACCAGTATATATGGATTATATGTTTAGATCACCACTGTGGGTGTGGGGAAATGGGTGAAACAATAAATTGAAGTTTAATGTGCAATGGGACCCATTTGTCATATACAGATATAGGACCTATTGGAACTTGGCGTTTTTCAGTATATTTCTGTAATCTTCATTACCATCTGCTAAAAATCAATCAAACATTAAATAAACCCAATAGTTGTGTGTTGCAATCTATATGGATTGATGCAGCTGAGTAAGGATCGAGTACATGGTACTGTTTTATTAAAACAGGAAATTCTTTAAAAAAAAAAAATAGAATAATTTGCTTAAAATGGACTCACAGTCCTCCTGGAAATGAGAGCTTTCTGGATAATGGGTTTCCAGATAAGGGATCCCATTTCTGTTGACTGGCAAAAATGATCCTCTCGAAGGGGACCTCTATCCAGTGGCCTAACTAGTGGCAGCTGCCTGGATGCTGGACTTGTCCTGTACTTACTACACCAGCTTTCTTTAGCATTAAATCTGATCCCCATTAATACTGAAGCTGCTGTTGTACAGGGGAGGCTTGTTCTCATATGTTTCAGATCAAGTCTGCTGGGCTTTGCTTGCTTTTTACTACTCTTTTAAAGAAAGGTGTTCAGCCCCAGCTATTCACACTACAGAAATCTGTATCTTTTCCTTCTGATTCTGGGAGGCAATGTACAATTTCTATACAGTTGAAGTCTTATGAAATTGTATGGACCCTTTATTGTCAGACAGAACTGCCTATTTTCACAATAGAATAAACACCGCTCCTTGTATTTTTGAAGTACAATAGGATTTAGAGTGTGCCTGACATTGATGCCAGGGTGCAGTTCTGATTTAGAACAGATCCCACGTAGTCTGTAAGGTGCACTTATTAGGCTGTGAGATTCCCGGATGAGCCCAAATTAGAACATATATTTGGTTCAATCAGAACTAATAGAGGGTGCCTTCTGCCTACATGTTTTTCGGTTTTACCAAAGGGCAACAAGTTTTGGTGTCCAGTTAATAACGAATGGCAGCAAAACAAATGACTTCACTATGATTAAGCATATGACTGATCAAGTAGTGCAGAAAATACTGTTGCTTGAATCCACGAGGGTGACTCTACGAAGAAACTTACTCAGACCCTGGAAGTACTTCATCTTATAGCAGTTAGTGCCCTAGATACATTCAAACTCAAGACCCCAGTGGTGCAAGCCAGCAAGGATATGGCCTAAAGAAATAAATAACTGCACTACTTTGTTAGGTGCCAGTTTGGAAACATTACAGATAATTTATTTTACCACTCTGCACAGATACAAATCAGTTGAGATATTTTTTCCATCCATTTACTCATGGAACTCTTGTTAGTTATCCACATCACACACAATATGTGAATAGAAATATAATCACAACTGAAGGTTATTTTAGACTTATTTTGTGCAACTTAAAGTTGCTCCACCCAGAGTTAAAGCCCTCTGCATGGACATTTGGACAAGGTAAGCAGGTTCTCACATATTTATTACATTTATGGTGATATGGAATGTTAAATATATTTCTTCTGTGCCATTGATATTCCCTGTTTTTGCTAGAAAGTTGACTTAGCACGCATGGATAGTATTCCCAGGCCAAATGTTGTTTAATTAAATGCACAAATGAATCACTTCCACAAACCCTAACCCAATAATGAGGGCTTCTGTTTAGATGTTTTGCTTTCAAGGGCCCTTACATATTGGCCCAAGCCCTGTTCCCTTGTGGAACCTGTCTGTCAGGGCTAAACGTTATTAACTAAGACAAAGGAACGTCAGGTAGCCCATCCCTCAGCCTATAATGGAACCAGTTAAAAGAATCTGGTCTCCTGTTGGGATTAATAGGGCACCCTGGAAGGGAGAGAAAATCCCAGGTCAATAGTAGATGGATGTAAGCATCTGCAGACAGGCACTTGCCCTGTTCCTTCCTCATGGTCATTGTTAATTTATACTGACCAGCTGCCTGTGATTCCTGAACTAAAGACAAAAAGTGAGTTACACTGCTTCTATTCAGCGGAGATTAAATGTCTGCAATCAGCCACACCCCCAAATAATTGCTTCCTAGAAGAGGAACTGCATTCAACACACCCCTACACCCATTCATTGAATAAAATGGTTCCACATTTAAATACGAGACAAGGACCCGGCCTCTGTGCTATGATTTAAGGCCTGCCTCTTGACAATGGCATTTTGCTGAAATATCTTCAGATTTCGTAAAAAAAACAAATTCTTACTCTAAGCTTTGCCATTGACTTTGGCTGACAATAGAACTTGTTAAAAAAATGGAGCCAGGGAACAGGCACTAAATATGTTTTGTGGTCGGTCAATAGCAAAACTTCATACTATAGTTTTCCCATCAATTAAATCAAACCAAAATAATTGATGCCCATCATACCCACAAATAAAACGATATTTTATTTATACCACCAGCTATTATTTGTATAGGGAAAATTTCCCTTGTCTCTATCCCATATATTATTATAAGACAAAAGAGCCATGAATATTCAGTAAATAATATCTTTATACATGGAGCTTAATGATGTCATCAGTGATAATCAGAGCTTAGTGATGCAATTTCTGTCACATGACATGTACAGTATTATAAAATGTAATCTATCTCCTGCTATATGTGCCTTTTTAGGCTCACAGAACCCCTCACTGACTTATTATATCCTCATCATTTACAGTAGGGGGTACATTTTCCCATATAATACACAAGTGATACTCAGAGTTCCCTGTATAACTCATCCTGCAGCCTTGTGCCTTTATATGGTCACAGAACCCCTTAGTGACTTCTAATATCCTTATTATTTACAGTAGGGGGTACATTATCCCTTATAATACATGAGTGATACTCAGAGTTCCCTGTATAACTCAACCTGAAGACTTTTGCCTTTATATGGTCACAGAACCCCTCAGTGACTGGAAGGGACATTCTCGCTGCCTCAGTGCCTGGTCTTTTCATTTTTTGCTTGGTGACATGTCACAAAGATGTCAGAACATGCCCCCTGCTGGACTCTTCTGAGGGGGGTTATCAAACTATAGGAGGATATTAGCAAGGCTGTAGCAAATAGTGCGGAACGAATGGAGATTTGTGCAGGGCAGAATCTGCAGGATGAAACAGTATCACTCTCGGAGACGTCAGAGAAGCAGTGCAACAGGGACGCAGGAATAGGAATGTATCTTTACATTCCTATATATCCCTATAATGGCCTCAATTAAACAGACAAAAAAGGAAATGTTTAGTTGCCCTTTGAAGTAGTAAATTATAGTGCAGCCAGCTAAAATACTCACTAATCTGCAAGACAAATTGGGCACTATGTTGCACATGGTAAAAGCCATGTTCCACCATGATACCCTACCCGGACATTTTTACAAGACTTTGGATATGGAAACCTTCAGCAAACAACTATATTGATACAAGTAATCCTTTTTATATGTCACTTTTCCCTTTTGTGAATTAACATATCATGCATAATGGCTCATGGAAAATGAAAAAAGAAAAAAACAAAGAACCGCAGATGCTGGATATGGTCTTTATACCGATCTTCAGCATGGCCATCAGTTGGGTGCATACAGTCAAGCATATGGGCAAGAAGGAGGACATTTGGTACCAGAAAGGACCTTATGGACGGCAGAGCATTGAGCAGTGCTTCTACGTTGGCCTGGGGAGGGTAAGGGGCACTTTAATAAATAGGAATAAATTGTGGCAAGGCTGTTAATTTGAGAAAAGTCATGATGCAAGGCATCTGCCCACCCATTACATGTTCTGATGTCAAATTAGCTCAGGGACTATTCTTTCTCACCTCAATGGCTGCCTCTGAGATTTACTGCTCCATGACCCAAGTTTGGGCTGTAGCAACAGGCAGGGTCTCAGGTCATTAAGCAGTAAATCTCGCTTTACCAGGCCCTTCGTCAGGTTTAAGACTTGGACTCCCAGCTTCTTTTGACAGCAGACATGCAGTGGGCAGGCCTTTACACTTGTGAGAATTTAAAGCTATCTTCTTCCATTTTCCACTCGTCCACCCCCCATCCCTTCTTTTCCCGCCCCCATTGTTCGCACACATTAGCCAGCACCATTCACTTGTGTTGGGAAGAATAGGGGGACACTCACTTTAATCACTCATTGTGAGGAAGAAATGCAAAAAGGGAGTTGCCAAAGGGAGACCTTTTGTTTTGAAGGGAGTGCACAACATTACAATGGCCAATTTTTGCACTTAAACAGGCAGCAGTGTGCAGAATAGAGGGGAAGGGGCAAAGGTAATTAGTTATATTTAACGCAAGAAGGAACTCACAACAAAGCCATGGAACATCAAATGCATCCAGAAAACAAACATCCAGTATTTGGTCCAAAAAAGGCATTTAATACTATTATAAATATGTCCTAAAATAGCCGGTCTGTAATGAATATTATTAGGAGCAGGCAGCGGCAGATGCAAATGCAGTCACTCGTTCCCTAGATGTGTGATCACAGGCATTTCCAAAAAGCTAATGTTTATATTTGCCTAAAACCACCAATATTTGAATATTTTCAATCCTGGGATGTCCTATCATAGGGGCCACTTTCAAGTGTGAGATTTAAAGGAGATTAGAGTCGTTTTCAAAGTCGTTGACGGCTCCATTCCAAGCAGGGAATGTTCAGTGTGGCCATCTAGACATACATGGGGCAAAACCCACCCAGAATGTCCATAAAGGCCAAGTCACCCATGAAACAGGCTCAGTGACCATGGCATCAAGTATTGCATTTTATCCGTGCGCATCAGTCACCTGACCTTGACATTGAGGATACATTCAGATATGATATGACCTGATCAGATAGCAAAATCCTAAAAGACAAGCGAATGGCAAAGTAAAATGAAATGAATAAAGTTCAGGTTTATGTTTAGTATACAAAATACAGCATTTCTACCATTATTCTATTTTAGACTTTAGTTCCCCTTTAAAATGCTTTTACTGAACATGTTCATAAATGCTCCAGAGATGTCTTTAGAGCTACAAATCTATACTGTGTTTTTCTGACCAATTGTAAAAATGAACTGGATACTTTCCAAAGGGAACCCCATTATCTAGGGTCGCCATTATTTGTCAGAACATTTGAGAGTTTAGTCATTTTTTTTATAAACACAAAACTTTTTATTACTTTGTTACCTTGTTACAAGCTAAGGAGGGATAGTACCCCTCAAAACCTGGGACAGGAAAACTGCTTTAACAGTTTCCAAATTAACATGTAATAATTCTCCTACATTTCCCTGAGACCTACAGCTTACATGGTTTGGTTTCTCTATATTATCCTTTAATGGCAGGTGTTTACTTTGTACACACTATAAACTCTATTATGGGTAGGACTACACGGACGATTTTGGCACAATCCGACGTACTGCGACAAAACTCCTGCGACAAATCGCATGCAACGGAAATAAGGTAATTGAATGCATTGTTGCATGGTGTCGCAGCGTTGATCCGACGCGACACGACTGTCTGATGCTGACGCAGCGTGTAGCGTCGAATCGTGACAAAATCGTCCGTGTAGTGTATGATGTGCACAAAACTTTATTTCTTTTTTAAATTTGAAAATGATCTATAAACATAATTTAGGACAGTGATTCTCCAGCTATGGGACCAGCCCCCATAAATGGCCTCAGAGCAATAACTGTTTAAACCAGGCAGAATAACATTTAATGGTAAAATGTCAGCTCTGTCTCTTTGGTTCTCTAAAATACAAATTTTTAGTGGGAAAAAACTCCAAATTTTCGAGATTTATTATACCCGAGGTTGCAAAAAGTCCTAATCTGAAAATCCACCATCTCAGACCTTCTGAGGTTGTATATGTCAATGGGAGTGGTCCCTATTTTATTTTGAAGCTTCTATGGTCTGCGCTGGAATTAACCCGAGCGATTTGGGGAAAAAAAGTACGATAAGGATTTTGCTTGATTTTATCGAGTTTTTCTTCAATCCGATTAAATTGTGCTTTTTAAATAATAAACAAGGTAAAATTGTGGATTCTAGCTTGGTCAGACTTTTTTTATTTAAATAATGAGAAAAATTGGGATTTTGATAAATAACCCCCCAATTATCTATCCTTGATATTCCTGTAATTAGAACGAAATGGCTTGCACGCTAATACTTTTATATATCTGTAACCTTGTTAGAAACCAAGGTGGGATCATGTAAAATGATTCTTTTATCATTTACACAGTAACATAGTAAATTAGGCTGAAAAAAGACACACGTCCAAGTTCAACTTTTAACTCTATTTTAACCCGCCTAGTTGATCCAGAGGAAGGCAAAAAAAACAAAAAAAAAACCCATCTGAAGCCTCTCCAATTTGCCTCAGAGGTGAAAAAATTCCTTCCTGACTCCAAGATGGCAATCGGACCAGTCCCTGGATCAACTTGTATTATGAGCTATTTCCCATAACCCTGTATTCCCTCACTTGCTAAACACCATCCAACCCCTTCTTATACCTATCTAATGTATCAGCCTGTACCACTGATTCAGGGAGACAATTCCACATCTTCACAGCTCTCACTGTAACAAACCCCTTCTGCATACTGTATTTAGACGGGAACCTCCTTTCTTCTAATCGGAATGGGTGACCTTGTGTCAACTGGAAAGACCTACTGGTAAATAAAGTATTAGAGAGATTATTATATGATCCCCTGGTATTTTTATACACAGTTATCATATCACCCCTTAAGCGCCTCTTCTCCAGTGTGAACATCTCCAATTTGGCCAGTCTTTCCTCATAGCTAAGATTTTCAATACCTTTTACCAGCTTAGTTGCTCATCTCTGTACCCTCTCTAATACAATAATGTCCTGTTTGAGTGATGGAGACCAAAACTGTACGGCATATTCTAGATGGGGCCTTACAAGTGCTCTATACAGTGGAAGAATGACCCCTTCCTGCTGTGAATCAATGCCCCTTATGATACAGCTCAAGACCTTATTTGCCCTTGATGCTGCTGACTGGCATTGCTTGCTACAGCCAAGTTTATTATCTACAAGGACTCAAAGGTCCTTTTCCATTATGGATTTGCCTAGTTCAGTCCCATTAAGGGTATAAGTGGATATTTTTACATCCCAGGTGCATGACTTTACATTTATCAACATTGAATCTCATTTGCCACTTAGCTGCCCAGATTGCCAGTTTGTCAAGATCCTGTTGCAAGGATGCCACATCCTGGATGGAATTAATTGGGCTGGATAGTTTTGTGTCATCTGCAAACACTGATACATTACTTACAATATTCTTAGTCTTCTTTGTAAGTAAGTGTGTATGGCTTTGTCATTGGCCAATAGTTTTCATTTGCTATCAACCTACTGCCTGGCATCTTGGGTCATGGAATACAATTAGGAGAGGGCCTGAATAAAAAACGTTATCATGGTTAGGGCCCTCAAGCCAAAGAAGTAGAAGAGAAACTCAGGATACACCGGTTTATCCCGGTCCTTTAAGAAAAATCATTAGAAATACAGATTAAGTAAATTGGGCGGTGTAATATTTCTTTTTTTAAAATTTCTGTGTAAATGAAATATTACCCATTAGTGTACAATTCACTCGTTTAAAAACCAAATGGAATACAAAACAATGGCTCCCCCTCATAGTTAGAGATATACTCCACCCATGACAAACCCATGAATTTACTTCTATTTCATAGGGAATAAGTTGTTTTCTTTCACACTTGCAGCTGCTTCCACAGTCAGATTTCTTGTTAAAAAAAAATGTAATTGATTGGACGTTGTATTTCCCAAGTTCCTCATTTGCATTTCATCTAAAGCCTTGAGAGCCGGCGCTAAGCTTCTCTCAGCATGGATTTTCTTCCTAGTTCACACACCTTAAGACAAAGAATATGGTTCGGCGTAAAAGGAAGAGAAGAAGCAGGAGAAGGGGGGCGGGAAAAAAAAAACATTTTGCTGTGCAATAGATGCACCGTAAATTTATTCTGTCTCCAACCGTAGAATGGGCTTCAGCAAATGGATGGAGGGGCTTGTCAGAAGAAAAGACTCCCTATGTAAACTTCATTGCCATTCACAAGATTTGCTCTGACACTTAACAAGTGGCATCAGATAAAAAAAGAAAAATCTGTTCTTAGGTTTGGGGTTCTTATCAGCCAACCTCTAGGCACTTGACCCTATGTTACCGACCCACTAATCCTCTGATCTGCATGCTGCTAGTCTTGCCCACAGCTTCCCATGAAATTGACTGCTCTACTTGTCTGTTGATCCCTTCACACATTGGAAGCCACTCACCTACCTCCACCCTATTCTTCCTTCATCTCTCTCTCTCTCCAGAATTCGATTCCATCAGAAAATTGCAGAATAGGTTGTTTGGGCTGGATTTGCAGAGGGAATTGTCCCGTTAATGAAACGCTCTGTTCATTATACAGTGGTAGCAGAGGAAAGTTGCACTCCCACCCACCCAAGAGCCAAGCAGGTTAACATTTTTTATGCTTCCCATTCAGAATGAAATGAAAGGCTTTATGCCATCAAATCCAGACGCACAAACAGCTCGGCGTGCAAACAGTTACTGCTTGTGTGCATGTGGATTTAGGCGGCCTTTTCTGAATGCCGTAGATTTGTACGGACAAATTGGCCAGCCTTAAAAATGTTTGCAAAAGCCACCAAATAAATTGGAGGTTTTCCATTATTGGTTTTTGCAGCAGGTCTGGGACACGACCAACCAACTGGCCGTCCGATATATTCCATTGTATCGGAAAATATTTCTAGAAATTGGTGGAAATGTAGGTAACTTTTTTTTAATTGTTTTGTTTACTTTTTTTGGTTTAAACTTGGACGTAGGATTTTAACGGGAAATTTATCTTCATTTTTTTTTAACAAAGGATTAAGTTCCCAAAATCGTCTCTCTCTCTGATAATTACACACTTGATGAGATAGAAAACAGTTTGATTTTTTGATAAGCTGACAAAAATGTGGCTTTTTTTTTTGTTTTATTCGGAGATTAGTGGCGGGAGGGTGGCATTAAATGAGGATCGGATTTAATGAAGCCAGTGGAAATGCAGATTGTTGCTAACAAGCAAGTACAAGCTTAGATAAATGCTTTACAGGTAAGGGATCTCTTATCCGGAAGTATGGAGCACTATGACAAAATAAAAGGATATTGATTGATACAGCATTGATAATATCATATTAGAAGTTACTTGAAAGGTAAACAAAATTAAAACTACCCTCGTTAAATGGACTTTTATGGGAAATGGCCTTCCTTCCTTTTAACGTATAAGAGATCCTGTACCTATATTCATAGATGTGACCATGTTCACCCTCTGTTCATGTGGGGAATAAACACAGTTCTGTATGCCATATAACTACAGTTGCACTGCCCCCAGTCCCCTCCTGTTTAATCTCAATGTAACATTATAGTATTTGACCAGTGGTGTAAGTAGAGTGTGCCGGGCAAAAAAACCTTCAGAGGGGCCCAGAGTACTGCGATCCCCATCCTCCCGCTCACTTCCCGAGTCCAGCCTCGACCCGTCCATGCCCCGCCCTGAATCTGCCCATGTCCCGCCCCACTCCGCCCACGTCCCACCCTGACTTGAGTCCCCTTCCTCACCGGCAAAAGAGCGGCTAGGGAGGAAGGGGTTTTCTTATTAGTCATAGAGGAAGCAGACCCCACAGTCCGGGCCACCCTGTTTCCTGGGCCCCACCGCGACTGCAGGGTCTGCTTCCTCTATAGTTACGCCACTGTGTTTGACCAATACCTCCTTTGAAAAAAAGTTAACTAGCACCCGTATCTGTGAACAAGATTATTAGTGCCGCCCTTCCAGAAACGACAGCCAAGATGGCAGCCAAGAAGAACGCTGCTGATATTTACTATTTATCTCAGAGACAGGTGCTAAGTTTTTCTCAAAGAAAACAACTCGGTTCTGGGAGGAGCAGGGGAGGCAATATAATGGCATGTTGAATGTATAAAGGGTGCTTTGTCCTTTAATTGTATAGCAGTTTGATTTGTAATATCAATAAGTAGCAATATTTCACTCATTGTTCTGCACTTGGTACAACAATATATGCGTTTGGAGCCAGAGAAAACAACACAGCCATTTTTATTTAGAGTTTGATATTCATAAGCTATCAGAAAATATCTCCATAATTTCATTCTTAGAGGGGTTGTTGACCTTTAAATTAACTTTTAGTATGATGTAGAGAGGGATATTATAAGACAATTTGCAATTGGTTTTCATTTTTTATTATTTAAGGTTTTTGAGTAATTACGCTTTTTATTCAGCAGCTCTCCAGTTTGCAGTTTCAGTAATCTGGTTGCTAGGGTTCAAAATCCCCTAGCAACCATGCACTGATTTAAATAAAAGACTGGAATATGAATAGGAGAGGGACTGGATAGAAATGTGAGCAATGAAAAAGTAGCAATAACAATACATTTGTAGCCTTACAAAGTATTTGCTTTTTAAATGGGGTCAGCGATGTCCATTTGAAAGCTGCAAAGAGTCAGAAGAAAAAGGCAAATAACTATAAAACTATAGAAAATAAATAATGAAGACCAATTGAAATTTTTTTAGAATTGGCTATTCTATATCATACGAAAAGTTACCTAAAAGGTAAACCACCCCTTTAAATTTATAAAACCCCGGTATCAATGAAAACACTTAATTTCTGGCAGGACACATTCTTCCATTGATAAAGAACTTCAACGTGTTTTTGTATTAGACCATTTTCCTCCTGAACTGAAATCTGATAGAAATCCATCATTTCCTGGCAGTGGCAGAAGACTCTTTTTTTTCTATATGGTTTTGCTTTTCTCTTATTACGTCAGCCTTTTGATTTGCACCACTGTTTAGCTGGTTCTGGAATTCACTGCTGGCATGAACCTATTATTGCTGGCAGCATGTTGCTCTGGCTCCTCTGGGAATGGAAATCCATTGGCAATGCTGGCAAGCATTTTTCTTCCAAGTTTGATGTGAATAAAGGGACTTCTTTCGGCGGGATTGTCTTGGAGAGGAAATAATTGTTGGAATATATAATTGTAACCCATTTTGATACATCTTTTCATCTATTTGTTTGCAGTTTACTAGCGGTTCTCCTTTTAGCACTTAAAGGCAAAAAAACAAACAAAATCCCATTTTTACTTTCTTTAATGAAAAATAAATATATCTCCAATATACTTTAATTAAAAAATGTCTACTGTTTTTATAATAAACCTGGCTGTATGCAGTGAAATTCCCCTTTCATTTTACTTACTCTGACTGCCGTGGATAGGAAACTTCAGACAGTCCCTAACTGCTCTGCAGGGAAACAATCATACTTTCAACAGCAGGGGGGAGCCCCCGCCACCTTACTTTACAGAACTCGAGCAGCTTTGTTTGTTTCCCTGTAAAGCAGTCGGCGACTGTGTAGAGATTTGTATCCACAGACTCAGTGCAGTCTGCATATTCTGTTAATCATTCTTGCTCAGCTTCTATGGCAGATATTAACTGGCTTGTGCAGTTTTGATAATATATGCCGATCCCTAAGCTTAGCCTACCAAATGAAGCCCAGACCACACTGAGCATGTGCATAGTTTTGGTCTTGCAGAGATGTATAACAAAGTTACAATATGACAGCCTCCTGTGGCCAACTTTGAAAGCATAAATCATTTGTTTGATTAGGCTTCTGGTGCAGTAAGTTCATGTTTATGTTTAGTATACAAAATACAGCATTTCTAGCATTATTCTATTTTAGACTTTAGTTCCCCTTTAAGAGACTGCTAAACGTTAACGGGTGCAAGATTACAGCTAGGAGGAGACATTGGAGCCTAACAATCAAATACAAAACATATAACAGACTCTGAGAATTTGTCGTAATGATGGGTGGGACTGCAATATGATGTGTGATTAACTGGCTGGTAGTGGACTAAATGTTTCTGCTGTGTTAGATAGTATCGTATGCCTTAGGGACGATGCAGCCGTGTGGAGCAGAGCCGGCAACTTTTCATCCTTTTTTGCAATATGTCAATATAAGCTTTGTTCTTATTGGTTCAGGGATGTGACTGACATCACAGAATGGATATTTTATCTGTTTTGTGAAACTGAGCTTTCATTTTGTGGAAAGAATGAATCCTGTACTATAAAATCTTGCTTTCTGTCACAAATATTTATTTTGCCGTTCAAATCTAGCTTGGCATGCACTAGTTAGTTACACGATTACTGTATAAAAGTTTTTTGTTACATAATTCATTCTGTATGTAACTTTGCACATAAGTGTGTCTGTTACATGGAGGTTATACATTTGTGAAACAGATTGCTTGTTAAAATGTACAGAATGGGGTTCGTAATATAATGACATCCTTTTGTGCACTAACCAGATTTTGATCTCATTCTTTCATAGAAATAATTATTTTGCATATTTTTTTTATCTGTGTATAGTCACAAATACTTATATGCTGTATAATGAGAGACATTCATTCTGTGTATTAGGAATAGTTTTGTATACAGAATGTATTTGGGACAAACGGCACCCCATAGAAGACAGACATGCCTTTTCATTTTATTAACAATTTGTAGCTAAAGCAATGGAAAAAAATACATCCTTCCCCCAGCTGTAGCTCTGTCTGCCCAAGGGCACTTAATACCAGGGAGAGTAAGGGCAGATACACACGCTCAGATTCGGGAAGATTAGTCGCCCAGGGACAAATCTCCTCTTCTTCGGGTGAATAATCTTTATTATTATTATTTGTGATTTTTGACTCATTTAGCTATTTATTCAGCAGCTCTCCAGTTTGTAATATCAGCAATCTGGTTGCTAGGGTCCAAATTACCCTAGCAACAACCAATTGATTTGAATAAGAGACTGGAATATGAACAGGAGAGGCTTGAATAGAAGGATGAGTAATAAAAAGTAGCAATAACAATAAGTCTGTAGGCTTACAAGGCATTTGTTTTTAGATATGGTCACTGACCCCCGTTTGAAAGCCAGAAAAATTCAGAAGAAGAAGGCAAATAACTTAAAACCTATTAAGAAGAAAACATGAAGACCAATTGAAAAGTTGCTTAGAATCAACCATTCTGTAACATATTAAAAGTTAACCTGAAGTGAACCACCCCTTTAAAGGGACCGGATGAAGTCCCTGTCTCACTGTATCAACTTTGTAATGTTGGTTTTTTTCCCTCTTTGGTCTGCCTGGGCTGTGAGCAAGGGAAACAAAAGAATGTTGGTTTGTGGGTCTCATACTTGCCATAAATAAGAACCCCCTTTAACCAGAGCAGTACTAACCTTCAACCTTCATGCTCCAAGCAGACAAGCACTACTGTCTCAGGGCCGTATTTATATATATATAGGCATTGAGGGCCCGTGCCTAATATGACAGATTTAGGGAGGTGGCCCACAGGTGCATATATATCAAAACATTTTTTTAAAGAAAAAGAAGAAAACCACCTAAACTGCCACCACAGACTACCTGTGTAAAAGCGGTGGCGGAGCTGGTGGGGGAAGTGAGGGTTCAGCAGGTGCGATGAGGAGGAAGCGATGTCATGTGTAACCAGATTGACGTCCATTTCCCACAGACTTTATTTTAAGGAAATATTTCTAATGTTGGAAATTTCTTTTTTTTCTCTATAATAATAAAAGAGCACCTTGTACTTAATCCTAACCAAAGGTGGCCATAGACACACAGATCCTATCCTTGATTCGTATGATTTTCGGATCGTGTGTGGTGTGTGCCGACATCTTTTTCGTCCGGCAGAGATCGGTCGTTTGGTCGATCGGTCAGGGTTGGTTTTGACCCGACAGATCCCATCGGAGCCCATTGCTCCATACTGCCGAACGATCAGATTACCCTCAATATAGCCATGCTCGTTAATGGCAAATGGGGGAAAGATCCGCTCATTTGGCGATGTTGTCAAACAAGCGGATCTTTGCGTCTATGGCCACCTTAAGCTGCATCATCCAAGATTGGTGATAAAACAATCCTACTGGGTTTATTTATAGGGGTTGTTCACCTTTAAATTAACTTTTAGTATGATGTACACAGTGATAGATAATCTGAGACAATTTGTAACTGGTTCTCTTTTTCTATTATTTGTGTTTTTTGAGTTATTTAGCTTTTTATTCAGCAACTCTCAAGTTTGCAGTTTCGGAAATCTAGTTTGTAGGGTTCAATTTACCCTGGCAACCACCCATTGATTTGAATAAGAGATTGAAATATGAATAGGGGGGTGACTGAAAAGAAAGATGAGTAATAAAAAGTAAAAATAACAATAATGTGTAGCCTTACAGAGCATTTGTTTTTAGAGGGGGTCAGGGACCCCCATTTGAAAGCTGGAAAGAGTCAGAAGAAGAAAAATATTTCAAAAACTACAAAAAATAAAAATTGAAAAGTTGCATAGAATTAGGCCTTCTATAACATACTTAGGGGGTTATTTACTAAACACCGAATGCAAAAATCACGAAAAATTCTTGATTTTTTTTTTTATAAAATCAGACTTTTAAAAAATCACGATTTTTTCGGAATTTATTAAACCCTGAGGATGGAAAAGTCTGAATCTGAAAAATTCAGCATCTTAGACCTGTCGAGGTTGCATATAAGTCAATGGGAGGAGTCCCAATGATTTTTGATGTGCACTGGGTTTCGTGCAATACCCCAAAGTTTTCTGAAAATTTAAAAAAAAATCTTGAAAATCAGATGAAAAAATCTGAAAAGATCACGAAAATCTGATTTTTTTACCGCAAATCAAATTTTTGGGAAAATTTAATAATAAATACGTGTAAAAATCCAGAGCGGATTTGATCGGAGTTTGTAGCAGAAAATATTGAGATAACTTCGGACTTTTATAAATAACCCCCTAAAAATTAACTTGAAGGTGAACCAACTCTTTAATCCTTAATTTTTTTTTTTTAGACGTTAATGGAAAGATCCCGTATCCTTGCAACTATGAACTGGAAAGCACATTATCTAAATGTTTGTTATTGTAATAAAAATATCAGCACTTGCCCCTAAAATAAACAGTAGAATATTAGCTGCATTACTGCTTAATAAACCGTTTTGTATTCAGTGAATCAGTGTTGTTACAGTGCCATCTAGTGGCTACTTCCTTAGAGAACATGAAGCCTAAAGATACCTCTGTCCATTGTTACATGGAAATTCAGAGCTTTCTGGACAATGGGTTTCCAAATAATGGATCCTATACCTGTATGAATTTTTGTTTATATTAGTCTTAAAGGGGTTGTTCTCCTTTGAGTTAACTTTTAGTATGATGTAGAAAGTGATATTCTAAGACAATTTTTAATTAGTTTTCATTTATTATTATTTAAGATTTTTGAGCTATTTAGTTTTTTATTCAGCAGCTCTTCAATTTGCATTTTAAGCAATCTGGTAGCTATGGTCCCAATTCCCCTAGCAACCATGCAGTGATTTAAACAAGGGACTGGAATATGAATAGGAGAGGCCTGAATAGAAAGAATGGTAATAAAAAGTAGCAATAACATTACATTTGTAGCCTTACAGAGCATTTGCTTTTTAGATGGGGTCAGCGACACCCATTTAAAAGCTGCAAAGAGCCAGAAGAAAAAGGCAAATAATTATAAAACTGTAAAGAAATAATGAAAACCAATTGGAAAGTTTCTTAGTATTGGTCATTCTATAACATACTGAAATTAATTAGAATTGTTGGGAAAATAACATTGTAATGCAAAATATTGTATTTCTTTTTTGCATCAAACCAGCAATAAGGCTTTATGTTTAGAACATTATTTTTCCAAATCTTTTTCTATGTTTTCCGGGCATTTTTCTGGTCCTTGGATACAAACTTCCTTGCGCACAAGCAAATAAGCGTATCAGATCAATGGCTTTGATGCTATTCAGATAAATAGGATTAACCATACTCGCAGGGGAAATAAACATGACTGACCCAAGGAAGCCGAGTCCATATGCAGCTTTTAGCAGGGATTGGACACTTCCTTCTTACAGGGAATTTCATGGATTGTTACTTATTAAACAACTGACCCTTTCATCAATTTGTCACAGGGATTTTTTACGACAATTTTGTCTTAGATTATAATGGGTCACACCACCTTCTAGGGGTAGCAGGTCATTTATTTAACTCTTAGGGGGTTATTTACTACACACCGAATGCAGAAATCGCGAAAAATTTTGTGATTTTTTTTTTTTATAAAAAAGGACTTTTAAAAAAAATCACGATTTTTTCAAAATTTATTAAACCCCGAGGATGTAAAAATCCAAATCAGAAAATCCAGCATCTTAGACCTGTCAAGGTTGCATATAAGTCAATGGGAGAAGTCCCAATGATTTTAAAAATCAGATGGAGAAATCCAAAAATATCTTGAAAAGCTGATTTTTTTTTACAGCAAATAAAATTTTCACGAAAATGTAATAATAAATAACCGTAAAAAACCTGAGCAGATTGAGCTTTTATAGAAAATATTGAGATAAATTTGGACTTTGATAAATAACCCCCTTAGTATATTGTAGAATGGTCTATTCTTAGCAATTGTGCAATTGGTCTTCATTTTTAATGTGTTACTATGTAAAGCCATATCATTGTATTGCTAATGTTAATTTTTATTACCAATCTTTCTATTCAGACATATCCTATTTATCTTCCTGACTCTAATTCACACCACTGCCCTGGTTGCAATGGTCAATTGGACACTAGCTTTTTATTCAGCAGCTCTCCAGCTTTGCAATTTCAGCAATCTGGTTGCTAGGGTCCAAATTCCCCTAGCAACAATGCATTGATTTGAACATGAGAGACTGGAGTATGAATAGGATGGGGCCTGTATAGAAAGATTCATAATAAAAAGTAACATTTGTAGCCTTGTTTTTAGATGGGGTCAGTGAGCCCCATTTGAAAGCTGGAGTCAGAGTCAGAAGAAGAAGGCAAATAGTTAAAACAAAAACTATAAAATAATAAAGGCTAATTGCTTAAAATTAGGCATTTTATAAATTGTTTAAATTTAACTTAAAGGTGAACCAACCCTTTAATTAATTTTGAGCCAACTGTAGTCAGTCAAATGACCAGCAAGCTGTGCTGCTTTAAATTCAATGTATTGGCTGCTAATACTTTGAAAACTAGAAAAAAAAAAAGGGTAACGTGATTAGAAAAGCCCTCTGATTAATTTACCTGATTTTTGATTTGAGGGTTTCCATTTACTTTAAGGGGCAAATTCATCAAGGGTCGAATATCGAGGGTTAATTAACCCTTGATATTCAACTGGGAATGAAAATCCTTCGACTTCGAATATCGAAGCCGAAAGGATTTTGCGCAAATACTGCGATCAAACGATCGAAGGAATAATCGTTCAATCGAACAATTAAATCCTTCGAATAGAACGATTCGAAGGATTTCAATCCAACGATCGAAGGATTATCCTTCGACCAAAAAAACGTAGCCAAGCCTTCGATTCGAAGTCGAAGTCGTAGTCGAAGGTCGAAGTAGCCCATTCGATGGTCGAAGTAGCCAAAAAAACACTTTGAAATTCCAAGTTTTTTTACTTCGAATCCTTCACTCGAAGTTAATGAATTGGCCCCTTAATGTACCTGGAGAAAAAGCAAGTATGTGAAATACTGTTCTAGTTGAATGTAGGGCTGTAGTGAAAAAGACATGGAAAGTGTGTTCAGTCCCTTGTTTGGCATAAAAATGCTGGTTCAGGGGCTTTAGTTTCCCTTTAACTAAAAGCATTACATCTATAGTGAAACCATAATTTTCCATACCCTGATTTTACGTTTTCCTTCACTTTACATATTTTTTTTTGTGGTCCTAGCAATATACAATGCATTGCATTTTACCAAATTTTAAACCATTTTTTGTGGTCCCCTGAAAAACTTAAAAAGGGGTCGGGGGTACTGCTGTATATCAGTTTCAAATCTCTTTGTTTAAAGGGGTCAGTCTGTTGGTCACACTGTGTAAGATGCAGGAAGACTATCGGGTATAAATAGCTGCAGGGAGCATGCCATGTTTTTAGAGCAAGGGATTCCATCTCCCAAGTACCATATGGCCCCTGCTACCTTCTCTTAGATCCCTGGTGCTAGTTCTGAAGTGCCGGCACTTGATCTCTTCCATTACCTGTTTTTTAATTAACTTTCTGAAGTCTCATTGTGGAGAGGTGAATTGAGCCGGGCACATGAATAGCACCCACTCTTTAGAACATGCTCCTTCTGAATGGACCCAGCAAGCCGGAGACAGTTCCCCCTTTCATCCAATGTTCCACGGCACAAGCTTCCAACAATATAAGCAGCTCTTCTTGGCTCCTTGAGCATCACTCCATTTGACATCTCCAGCTCTCCTTTGTCTGCTCTGCAAGGTTCTATCTCAACACCAATGTGCGGCACCCAGGCAATCTCCCAACAAGTGCCATTGAGAGGGAGTTGGGGCTGAGAACAGTGGGACATGCACATTCCACTTGCAGGGTTGTTGCCCAGAAGTGACATTAATCTGAGTCTTTTGTGGCACCTCCGGAGAAGAACCTCACCTCATTTCTAGGGTGCTTGTATAACAGCACAAAACCCTGTTAACAGTAGGGTTGCCACCTTGCCGGTATTTTACCGGCCTGGCCGGTAAAAATGATGGTTCATCCCAATGTTATTAATAGGGAAAAAAGATAAATATATAGGAAGGCCAGTATTTCTTTCCAGAAAAGGTGGCAGCCCCAGTTAACAGTGGTGTAACTAGATGTCACTGGGCCCCACAGCAAAATAATTTTATTGCCCACAAAATATCCAGAGGTGTCCCTGTATTACTAATACAGGTATGGGATCCATTATCTGGAAACCCATTATCCAGAAAGCTCTGAATTACAGAAAGGCCATCTCCCATAGACTTCATTTTATCCAAATAGTCCACATTTTTATAAATGATTTCCTTTTTCTCTGTAATAATAAAACAGTAACTTGTACTTGATCCCAACTAAGATATAATTAATCCTTATTGGAAACAGAACCAACCTATTGGGTTTATTTAATGTTTACATGATTTTCTAGTAGACTTAAGGTATGAAGATCCAAATTACTCAAAGATCCATTATCTGGAAAACCCCAGGTCCCAAGCATTCTGGATAACAGGTCTCATACCTGTATATATTAAAATTACTCATTAATTAGGGTGTCATGGGGCCCCCTATGCCTCCTGGGCCTGACTGCAGGGTCTGCTATGGGGCACTCCGCCAATGAGGCTAGCTGGGGCGCTCACCTCAGGCGCTCTCCGCACTAGTGTTCCTGCCTCGGATGCCTCGGATAGGTAAGCCGGCGAGGGGTGGCAGCATTATTTTGAGAAGCCCCCTCAGGCGGCTTCTTCATCAGAATCGGTGCTTGGTCTGCTTCCTCTGTAGTTTCACTCTTGACTAGTGGCAGATGTGGAGATTAGCCGCCCAGCGACAAATTTCCTCTTCTGCGGGCGACTAATTTCCCCATACTGCTTTTCCCACCGGCTAGAATATGAATTGCTGGCAGGGACTTCGGGCTACTTCGGAAATCTGAAGTGATCCCGCCGGCGATTCATAGTATTGCTGGTGGAAAGGCAGTATGGGGAAATTAGTCACCCGCAGAAGTGGAGATTTGTCGCTGGGCGATGAATCTCCCCGTCTGCCACTAGTCTTAACAAGGTAAGAGGGGGTTAAGGTGAGCTTAGGCAGAATAGAGAATAATATATGCTTCTTACATGCAGTGCTTATCTTACATTTATTTCCCACTGCAAGAATCATAATCACCACAAAACCCATCACAAAATTGCACCCCTTAGGATTCAACTAGTGAGCTCTTGCACCTTGTGCACAACTCTCAGGTGTAATGAATTAACACCTGCCCTTGCACCCTGACTGACACGTCTAAATGGTACTAAAGCTGGGGGACATCCAGAGGGACATAAATATTTCTACCCCAGCTCAATGCTCATTGAAGACACTTTATTGATGTACCTATTTTTTTAACACTTTGCACCCAGCCCCCTAAACCTGAACATTATGGGCATCAGTATAATAATAATAATATATATATATCTATATATATATCTATATAGATATATATATATATATATATATATATATATATATGATAATAGATGAATTCAGAAGTATCCAAAGGTCAGTTGCGCTGTTCTAGACTGCATTATTTTATTTTCTTTATTGTTAGAGAAAGAGTGACCCCTAGTGGGATGAAGAAATAGCCAAGAAATTATCAAGAAAACAAATTAATAACCATTTTTTTGTTTTTTATAGTCTTCCTTATTATTCCCTTTAAGGGGAATGTAAAATGTGTCGTTAGCACAAAAACAGTTTGTAAATATGCTTGCGAACCTTAGCGACCGTATTTGCGCCAATTTTTAGTAATTAAACTGGTTGTTCGCCTTTAAACACTTTTCAGTTTCAGTTGGTTTTTGTGAATTTTTTGAATTCACAAAACCTGCGGTGAGTTGGAGCGGTTTATATATCTTTTTCGGTTTCAAATAGATCACCAGAAATAGAAGAAAATTTTCATACTTACCGTAATTTTCTTTTCCTGGTTAATAGATGGCATAATTTACAAGAGGGTAATCTCCACCCCTTATACCTGACTGGACAGAGCACATTTTTTAGCAATTAAAAAATCTCGTTGCTGCCTACATAATGTAGCTCCTCCCCCTCATCCTTGTCTGATAATTAAGCTCTTTCTAGGGAGGGCCTTGTAAATGATGCCATCTATTAACCAGGAAAAGAAAATTACGGTAAGTATGAAAATTTTCTTCTTTCCCTGGTTAATATGGCATCATTCACAAGAGGGATCTGATAAGCAATTTTTTAGGGAGGGCTAAATGTTAACGATCGTCAGAAATCACACATACTCCCTTCTTTTCATGCAATAATTATTTTATTTCTCCAAAGTTTGTACTGATGACAGAACAGTCTGCCCAAACTTTGCTTCTGACGCTGATCTCACGTCCAATCTATAATGTTTCAGAAATGTTGAGAAGGAACTCCATGTTGCTGCTTTACATATTTCATCTGGCGATATGCTTGCGTCAACAGCCCATGAAGTACTAACTGCTCTGGTAGAGTGTGCCTTGACCCCTTCCGGTATTTGTCTTCCCTTTGACCTATAAGCTGTCTGTATAGCTGTAACTATCCACTTGCTTATGGTTGGAATAGCTGCTGCTTGTCCCTTTTTTATTCCTGCTGGAATTATAAACAACTGTTGGGACTTCCTCCATTTAGCGGTTCTTTCTAGGTAAATAGATAAGCACCTGACCAAATCCAATGTATTCCACCTCCTTTCTTGTTCCGTCACTGGGTCTGAAAAGTATGATGGAAGTACTATTTCTGTATCCAAGTGAAACGATGTTAACACCTTCGGCAGAAAATTAGTATTCATCCTTAAAATGACTTTATCCGAGTGAATGATTGTAAATGGCTCCTGAGCTGACAAAGCCCTTAATTCACTTACTCTTCTTGCTGATGTTACTGCAACAAGCAAGACCGTCTTATATGTGAGCATCGTTTCAGATACTTCTCGCAAGGGCTCAAATGGTTCTTCCATCAAAGCACTTAACACTAGTGGTAAATCCCAGGATGGGGTTACATTCTTCCTTGGAGGTCGTAACCTAAAGATGGCCGCCATGAATTGCCTCATCGCAGGTTCCTGTGCCCAGGCCTTTCCTGTAAAGGCTGATATCGCTGACACCTGCGATTTTAATGTTCTTACACTGAAACCCTTTTCTAGGCCTCTCTGTAAAAATTCTAATATCTCTGTTATTGATATTTCTTCCACACATACTCCCATTTCATCAAGATATTCGATGAATACTTTCCAAGTTCTTTGGTAACTCTTATTCGTAGAATTTCTTCTCGAATTCATCATGGTTTCCACTACTGCTGTTGGCAGGCCTGAAACTGTCAATCTCTTCCTTTCAAATGCCACGCCCTGAGGGCTAATGCGTGAATTTGCTGGTGTTCCACTGGACCCTGCCTTAGCAACCAAGGGATTAACGGCAATGTCATTGGACTGCCTATTGCTAACCTCCTGAGCAGTGGATACCAAGGCCTTCTCGGCCACTCTGGTAACACCATGATTACTTCTGCCCGATCTTGTCTGATCTTCCTCAGAACTCTGGTAATTAATGGAATTGGTGGAAAAACATACAGAAGACCTGTGCTCCAATCCTGCATCAAAGCATCTGTTGCTATCGCTGCTGGTTCGTAATATCTTGAATAGAACCTCTCCACTTTCCTGTTCTTCTGAGTTGCCATCAGATCTACACATGGTTGACCCCATTTGTTTACCATCTGTTCGAATACTGTTTGATTCATCTCCCATTCGTGCCTGTTTAGTAGACTTCGACTTAAAAAGTCTGCTATCGTGTTGCTCTTGCCTGGCATATATACTGCTGTTAAATCCCTTAGATTTTCCTGTGCCCACAACATTATTGGTTTCAACTCCTCCATTAACTGTAAACTCCTTGTCCCTCCTTGTCTCTTCAAATAGGACATTGCTGTGGTGTTGTCCGTTCTGACTAACAGATACTTGCCTCTTAAGTATTGTCCAAAATGTCGTAGGGCTAATTTTACTGCCCTTAACTCTCTGATATTTGCTGGGAGCAACGCTTCTTCCCTTGACCACAACCCTTGTGTCATCTTGGTCTTCCAATATGCCCCCCAACCTGTCGCACTGGCGTCTGTTGTTAGTATCTCCCAGGAAACGTCTCCCAATCTTTTCCCTTCTGCTAGGTTTTGGCTCTCCAACCACCAGTCTAACGACCTCTTTGTTTCTTGAGAAACTCGTAGCTCTTGATTCCAATTCTTCTTTTCTACATTCCATTGGTTGAGAAAACTTCTCTGGATAACTCTGGTATTCCATCTTGCCCATTGCACCATTGGTATTGTGGAGGTTAACAGCCCTATCACACTCATATATTGTCTTGCTGTACATCTTCCGCTGCTTTTCATCCAAACAATCCTTTCTTTTATCTTGATCTTCTTTTCTTCCGGAATTGTGACCATGGCTACTCCTGTACAAAATCTGGCCCCCAGATATGTCAAATCTTGGGAAGGAACTAACTGACTTTTCTCCCAATTTATTACCCAGCCATGTTGTTGCAGATATGCTATTACCTGGTCCTTGTGCTGGTTTAAGATCTCTGGATCCCTTGCTAACAGCAAAATATCGTCCAGATAATGAGAAATACTTATTCCCATCTTCCTTAATCTTGCTATTAGCGTGATCAGAACCTTTGAAAACACTCTCGGTGATGTTGCCAGTCCGAACGGTAGACAAGTAAATTGGAAATGTAGTTGTGATCCTACTGCAAAACGAAGAAACTTCTGATGGGACTCTGTAATCGGTACATGCAAATAGGCGTCCTTTAGATCTATGGAAAGCATCCAATCTCCTGGTCTGATTTCCGGTATTATTGTGAACAAAGATTCCATCTTGAATGGTTTCACTATCATATACTTGTTCAACTCTCTTAGATCCAATACTGGTCTGAAGTCCTTTGTTTTCTTTTCGAGCATGAAGATTGGCGAATAAAATCCTGTTGCCCTTTGCCACTTCGGCACTTCCTTTATTGCTCCTTGTCTGTTTAACTTTTCTATGTATTCGTACAATATCTTCTTCTTTTCTTCGCCTTGTGGAATTGGTGATCTCACAAAATGATTCCTCTGTGGTCTCTCTTGGAATTCTAACAGATATCCCCTTCTTATAGTGTCTAACACCCATTGGTCTGTAATCGACTCTGTCCAGACCCCTAGAAATTTCGATAACCTTCTGGGGATACTTTGGATCTGGGCTGCCTGCATCTCAGAAATATTTCCTTGAATTCCTTGTGAAAGACCCCTTTCCTCTACTAGGTCTTGAAGTAGTCGACTGACCTCTCTTCCAACTTTGTGACTGAGTATATTCTTTCCCAGGCCTATATGACCTCTGCTCTCTGAAAGACTGTCTGTCCCGAAATGACTGCCTTTGTCTCTCCTGAAATGACTCTGTTGGAAAATTCTGCCTACGCTCCTGAGGTAGAAAGACACTTTTCCCTCCTGTGACCTTTTTTATAAGGTCTTCCAACCTTGAGCCGAAAAGCATCTCTCCTTCGAAAGGCATCCCACATAAGTTTGCCTTTGACGCCTTATCCGCATTCCACGCTCTGAGCCACAACGCCCTTCTTGCTGAAACAGAAAGCGTTAAAGCCCTTGAAGACGTTTTCACTAAGTCTATGGACGCATCTGCAACAAAATCTGTAGCCAGCTTTAGATCTGACAATGATCTTATGATAGTCTCTCTGTCTACTCCTTGTTTGAGGGATCTTTCCAAATTATGCATCCAAGATTGCATTGCCCGGGACACTGATGTCAAAGCTATAGCTGGTCTGCACGATGCCGCTGTCGCCAAATAATTCTTCTTTAATATATTTTCCATTTTGCGATCCATTGGATTCGCAAAAGATGCAATATCATCCACTGGTAACACAGTTCTCTTTGAGAGCCTGGCTACCGCTGCATCCACCTTTGGTGGTTTTTCCCATACTCTGTCTTCGTCTGAAGAAAACGGATATAATTTTTGAATCTTGTTTTGAATAGTAAACCTCGCATCTGCTTTTCCCCATTCAGTCGTGATGATATCCTTTATGACTTCATGTAATGGAAAAGTAGACCTCTCTCTCCTTAAGATCTTAAAGGGATTACTAGTAGAAGGCTGTGGCTCCTGTACTTCAGACAATTTTAATTCGTCTCTTATTGCCTTTATTAACGGTTCCACACATGCAAAATCAAACGTTGCAAAATGTTCCGCCACATCCTCCTCATCATCCTCAGATAATTCTCCTGTTGAGGATTCTCTCAAAGGGGAATCATCTCTGACAAAACATTCTCTCTCAGAAACCCTTTTCCGAGACACACTTGTGGTAGGTTGTGCTGATGCCTCCTTTATTCCCTGTGCAACTGCCTCCTTAATCCAGGCCATAATATCCACCGCCTGTTCTGCTCCTGTGTCACCAGACAATTTCTTTGAGCATGATGCACAAAATTTTGAGTGCCTGACAGGTGGATTCTCACATGCTGCACATCTCAATCTTTCTCTTGTCCTTCCAGGGGAAGACACACTAATGCCAAATAAGAGAGGAGAGAGAAAAAAAAAAAAAAAATTTTTAAAATCTTCCCCTTTAAGTATCACCCTTCATTTTTTGTAAGAAAACAAAAAACGGCCCACCTTCTATCCTCTCTGCACGCTGCCTCAGGGCTGTGCGAATGGCGTGACTCCATTATCGTTCTTTACTGTTAACTTCTGTTAGGGAAACGTGAATATAAGCACTTGTTGCTGCTTACATAGAAAAACCGCTACTAAGTAATCAATACTTGCCAAGCTGATTTTCTTGTCCTGCACTGACCGCATTAAGCGTCTCCTCTGCAGCACAAACGCGCTCGTGGCTTTACTTCCTTACACGCTGCTCGCGTAAGGCTCCGCCCCCTTCGTGACGTCAGTCAATGCGCCATCTGCAGCACCACGCGTCTCTGAATACTCTTTCATATGCGCATCATCATACCACCAGGTAGATCTTTGGCGCTATATTATAACTTATTAGCAAGCCAACTCGGCAACACTATAAGCTCTTCAGTAGGGGGAAAAGAAGGGTGTAAGAAAAACCCCCAATACTGGTCAATATTTTGGTGATCCACCAGGATCCCGTGGGCCACACAGCTCCGCCAGTCTTGTATAAGACAGATAGAAAAAAGACAAGGATGAGGGGGAGGAGCTACATTATGTAGGCAGCAACGAGAGTTTTTAATTGCTAAAAAATGTGCTCTGTCCAGTCAGGTATAAGGGGTGGAGATTACCCTCTTGTGAATGATGCCATATTAACCAGGGAAAAAGTATTTTTCCAATAACTTTCGAGTCTCTATTTGTGACTGTTTTTCTAATATTGAAATAGCAGCTCTGGAAAGAGGTTGCCAACTCTTTTACTGTTCGAAATTGATCCATTATTTGATCCATTTGTTATGTTTTTCCCTGCTGAGCAGAATCCCTGAGTTTCATTAAAGGCAGCTGTTAGAATTGATACAATAGTGCTGCTGAGAAATGGATCTACTAATTGTATCAACTAAATGGAGCAAATTGTAACAGTTCAGATGCTCCTGGATCACTTTGTTGCCAGACTGAAACACCAGAGACACGAACATTAAACTTTAAACTTCAATTTTGGCAAAACAGTAAAAAATAAAAGCAACTGAAAAAAAGTATTTGTTTAGGGTGAACAATCTCAAAACAACTCAACTGAAAAAAGTGTTTGGAAGGTTCTTCCCACCCTTATCTGAGTCTTAGAATGCAACAGCTGTTTAGAATCATTCAGCTCAGGAACAGTAAGTTTTCTGGTTTACCCAAGGGCACATTCTAACTGCCCCTCCTGTCTGCTCCATCCAGAGTGGGGTCTGAAGACTACTCCAGAAAGGGACCCATGGTTTCCTTCAGTGGCGTAACTAGATATTACTGGGCCCCACAGCAAATTATTTTTCAGGCCCCCAAAATGTTTAGAGGTTGACTTGTTACTCCAATATTTATTGAAATTGTATATAAATTAGTGCCTCGTGGGGCCCCTATCCCTCCTGGGCCCCCTGCAGCTGCAGGGTCTGCTTCCTCTATAGTTACGCCCCTGGTTTCCTTAAATTAGGAACCCATTCAACTTGTCGTTCATCCCACAGGAACCAGGTGACTAGCGACCTAATAATGGCCCTTCTAACTGATTAGAATGGGGTCCAGGCTCCATGTGTAACTGAATTCTTCTACTGAATTTGCACCATCCAGCAAAGAACATTCAGGGTTTGTGAGTAAGCATCAAAAGACTATTAAAGGGATTCTGTCATGATTTTTACTGTGCAGTTTTTATTGCTAAATTACACTTACACTGCAAATAATTCACTCTACAAGTGTACTTTTTTTTATTGCTGTGTCGGTGCATCTCAGGTAATTTTGCCTGTTCAAGTGCTTTTAGAAAGAGTCAGTGCTGAACTATGGAACAGCTTTCTGGCAGGCTGTTGTTTTTCCTACTCAATGTTACTGAATGTGTCACAGTGGGACTTGGATTTTTACTATTGAGTGCTGTTCTTATATGTACCAGGGAGCTGCTATCTGGCTACCTTCCCATTGTTCTTTTGTTAGGCTGCTGGGGGGGGTGATATCACTCCAACTTGCAGTACAGCAGTAAAGAGTGACCATGGGGACAGCCATTCAAGAACAGGATACACAGTAGATAACAGATAAGTACTACTATAGTTTATATAAACACGCTGCTGTGTAGCCATGGGGCAGCCATTCAAGCACAGGATACACAGTAGATAACAGAAAAGTACTACTATAGTTTATATAAACAAGCTGCGGTGTAGCCATGAGGGCAACCATTCAAGCACAGGATACACAGTAGATAACAGATAAGTACTACTATAGTTTATATAAACAAGCTGCTGTGTAGCCATGGGGGCAGCCATTCAAGCACAGCATACATAGTAGATATCAGATGTTATATATTTATCCGTATACTACAGAGCTTATTTGTTATCTGTTGTGTATCCTGTGCCTTTTCTCCCATTTCAGCTTTAAATGGCTGCCTCCATGGCTACACAGCACTTGTTTTGATGTTACTGTTCCTTTATCAGTGTCAGACTGGCCCACCGGGATACCAGGAAAACTCTCGGTGGGCCCAGGTGTCAGTGGGCCCTTTTGCTTCTAACTATGTGGCCAATTTCATGGTCATTCCATATTTCTTATTATCGGAAAAAATGCTTAATAATGGAAAAATAGACTAAGTAAATATAAAAGACTAGGGGAATAAGAAGGTTGAGTGAGGAGAAGAGGAATAATAGTTTGGAAAGTGAGCCATGTTTTCTGGTGGGCCCCTGGCATCCCAGTCCGACACTGTCCTTTATTCATTAATATATATCTAGAGCAGGCCTGACCTTCCCAGCAGTTTTCTGCAAATTCAAGTAAATGGGACTCCTGCATATAACAGAGCAATAGTCATTAGCACAGATATTCCTCAGGTGCCATTTAATGCATTCTGATCTGTGGTGCCTGTTAGGGCTCTTACACATGAGCGTTTTTACCTGCGCTCCCCTGCGTTCCGTTTTTCGGCGTTCAGCCGCAGGGGAGCGCAGGAATAGACGCATTTAATTATTTCAAATGGGGCTGTACTCACACAGGCGCATGTAGGCGCCGAACGCAAGTTGAGACGCAACATGCTGCATTTTTCCTGCGTTCGGCGCCTACATGCGCCTGTGTGAGTACAGCCCCATTTGAAATAATTAAATGCGTCTATTCCTGCGCTCCCCTGTGGCTGAACGCTGAAAAACGGAACGCAGGGGAGCGCAGGTAAAAACGCTCATGTGTAAGAGCCCTTAGAATGTTAGCATATTAGCGTGTTAGCATATTAGCGTGCGTCTCCCTAAATCCTTTTCTTTTAATAGCAATAAACAAGTGGCTATTAAAATAACTGGCATTCCTTGCACTGCTGATAAGCACGATACCAGCCCAACCTCTCTGTGATTTATACGAAATAAATAAATATGGGTGGGAAAAAAAGATCCCAATATTTTAAGTTTACAATATTGACCTGGACATTCCTGCAGCTTCTCAGCACTGGCTGTGCTCATACTTAAATAAACAGGTTGAGTTGCACTGATAATTCACATCATATTTATTATAGATTTCACCCGCCCTGGGGCTGCTTTTCTTTGGTTAACAATTAACCGTTTCCCTCTCCCACCAAGTTCCAGAGACATTGTGCCAACAGCAAACTGATTTAAGTGCACAGCCTGAATTAAAACTGTTCTTTATGTATACTGTATAGCGCTTACATATTCCCCAGCGCTGTACAGAGATTGTTTACCACCCACTACTCCAGTGGAGCTTACCTCTAAGGGCCCTATCACACAAACACACACATACAATAGGGTCAATATTATCCGGAGCTAGTGAACCTACCTGTATGTGTATGGGAAGGAGATACTGAAGGAAATCCATGTGGAAGAACCTAACATAAGCCATTGCAGGTTATTTATAATTGAACTGATACTATATTTATTTGCCATGTATTCAAGGGCTGCCATGTGCTCTGGGGTGTATGTAATTGGCACTGTATATATCTTGGGGTATTGCACATGGAACTGGGACTGAGATACTATGAAGGAATCCATCCATGTAGAAAATGTATTTATTTAGCTGTACCAATTACAAAAATTATCCTTGCCTATGGGGCCCATATGTCTAATGTTGGACTGGGCCCAGGCCTGCTCCCCCACTGGGAATATCAAACAGAAAGTTAAGGAGGAGAAGGCAAAGGGTAAAATTCTGATGCACGCACATGTGAGGGGAGGAATGGAGGAGGCTGGGGCATGAGCCCTTGAGTTGTCTAGGAGTGCCCTTGAAGTCACAGCCCCAGTGGACCCTGGATGCCCCAGTCTGACCCGGTATCTGTCCCATAAGGATAACTTACATAGCATACCTTCTCAACATTTTGGAAATAGAAAGAGGGACAAAAAGATTTGCCACGCAGCACCATGTTTCTTAATTACCATGTTCATTTTACAAAATGTGGCAGTTTATGAAAGTCTGAACCCATTTCTGTGCTTTTTATGTGTTATTACAGTTTTGCTAATGAAACCAATTAAGTTTTAGTATCTTTTTCTGGCTGTTCAGTGCAGGAGATCAAAGAGAAAGTCGGGACTGTGGGTCGAGCTGTCAAAATCGGGACCATGAAAAACGGGACAGTTGGGAGGTATGTTCAAAGCCTGACTAGGCCCTTGATATCTGTATAAACTACAGAAACCTTCTGTATTCCTAAAAAGTTATAAAAAAAACTATCATATTATAACATAATAAAAAATATATACTAACTCCACATGGCCTTACGTGTTTCATGCCCAAATGGCAGTTAAAAAAACCACAATGAGCCCTCAGATAACCACACACACAGGATAGGTGTAAATGTTCTCGTATCTTTAACATGGAGCAAACAATATGCTTTGGAAAGCCAAGATCAGGCTTGATTTGATCCAAATTCTGTCGGAGATAAATCTTTTTAAGGAATGTTTTGAGATGTTCCAAGACACAGTCCATTAAGCCGTTAGTCTGGAGTTACACAACTATGGGGATGATTAGGCAAGCAGCGCCAATAAATCAAAATAAGAACCTGAGGGAAATGTTATTTTACAAAAATGTACAAGGTACTGAGACCTCAGGGAGTGGCCCCCAGCTCATGCTTTGTCTATTATAGGTCATTAGTGCTGTCAGTCAGCTGCCCACCACTCTATGGATATAAGAACCACCCCATGGAATTCTTCAGAGAGAGCTTATCTACTGTGTATTCTGTGCTTCAATGGCTGCCCCCATGGCTACACAGCAACTTGTTTACATAAACTATAGCAGTACTTATCTGTTACCTACTGTGTATCCTGTGCTTGAATGGCTGCCCCCATGGCTACACAGCAGCTTGTTTATATAAACTATAGTAGTACTTATCTGTTATCTACTGCGTATGCTGTGCTTGAATGGTTGCCCCATGGCTACACAGCAGCTTGTTTATATAAACTATAGTAGTACTTATCTGTTATCTACTGTGTATCCTGTGCTTGAATGGCTGCCCCCATGGCTACACAGCAACTTGTTTACATAAACTATAGTAGTACTTATCTGTTATCTACTGTGTATCCTGTGCTTGAATGGCTGCCCCCATGGCTACCCAGCAGCTTGTTTATATAAACTATAGTAGTACTTATCTGTTATCTATTGAGTATCCTTTGCTTGAATGACTGCCCAATGGCTTTACAGCAGCTTGTTTACAGGTTCGGACTGGGGGGTCCGGCACCCCCCTCCCCCCTGCTGCAACTGCACAGCATGTATGCACATTCGCCAGTGCACCGCGTGCAGGCACATGCGTAAATGTTTTTATCTTTCGTTGCAAATCTGGCCCGGTGGGGCCCACAAGAGCCGGGGGTCCACCAGGTTTTTTGCCGGTGTCACGCCGGCCCAATCCGACCCTGCTTGTTTATATAAACCATAGTAGTGTTTCTGAAACAAACACACCTGTTTTACCAATGCAGGACAACACTACATTGTGTTTCCTTTTAAACACCTCAAATTTTTTGGTGTTACTGTTCCTTTCATTAGCAAAACTGTTATAACACCTATAACATGTCTCTAAAACTCCCACAAATGTGTTCAAACTTTCATAACCACAGGACTGGAACTAGGGGTAGGCAGAAGAGGCACGTGCCTAGGGCACAACGGTGATGGGGCGCCAGGCGCCGTACCTCTTCTGCTTCCTTGCCCCTAGGCATCAATCCAATCTTGGACGCACACTGTTCTGCGCATGCGCGCACACACGCACTGCATCAAGTTGTGTGCTTGTCTGCACGTGTACACGCATGCCTGTGTGCGCACGCATATCAGAAGGGGGTGATGTAGTCGCCCATGTTGCCTTTGATGCCCGGCACTGGCTCTCCCCTCTCCTCTTCCCTCCTTCTGTCACACCCCTTCCTCCCTCCACTGTCTTCCTATGGAGCATGCGCACTCGCACATGCGGGTAATCCCGAGCGTGAATGCGCGCACACAGGGGGGGTTGGATAGTTGACCCGATACCTAGGGCGTCCCTGTCGGCACGGCCCTGCATAACCTACCAAATTTTCTAAGAATTACATGGTAATTAGGGGGTGTGGTCATAAAATTTGGCATGGTCAAACCTTTTCAACACGCTTAGTGAGGCAGATCTTTTTGACCCTCTTTCCATTTTACAAATGTTGGGAGGTATGTAGAAAAAAGGCTGAAGGTTTCCCCTCACTTGTTCCTGCAAATAATGATCCTTTTCCTTCCCCAATCGTTATTTTAAGAGACTGCAAACAAACTTCAGAGGATTAGCGCCATTGTGTTCCTGCAGTTTCCCACACGCCTCTCCTCTCGTATCATTTTAGCACAGATTCTCCGTCGGGCCCAAGAAACCTTTCAATAAATACAGACTTAGTGGTTCGTTCACAGCCAAAGAAGGAGGGAAGGTGTCACTTTAAATGGCATTTAGCGATTGAGTGGAATATTTAGAATTGATGGTATTATTATCTTGTTGTTTGCTTTCCAGTTCCCCTTTATTAAGCAAAAGTTGGGTAATTACATAAGGGGGTTGGGGTAAAATCTGCCATCAGGTCCAGTGATGTATGGGATCCGTTATCTGGAAAACGTTATCCAGAAAGCTCTGAATTTTGGAAAAACTGTCTCCCATAGACTCCATTATAATGAAATAATCCAAATTTTTATAAAATAATTTCCTTTATCTCTGTAATAATAAAACAATAGCTTGTCCTTGATCCAAACTAATATGTAATTAATCCTTATTGGAAGCAAAACCAGCCTAATATGTTTATATGATTTTTTAGTAGACTTAAGGTATGAAGATCCAAATCACGGAAAGATCCAATATCCAGAAAACTCCAGGTCCCGGGCATTCTGGATAACAGGTCCCACACCTGTATCAGCTGTATACAGTATTTAGTCAGCACTTACAGAACTGCTTGGCAATTGCATGGTAAATGCTATAGCCGGGTGACTTTTAAGACAACAGGGCTCATTTAAAGAGGGGGCAGGGTGCGAAGTGCAAAAAACAAGAACCCTGTTATGTACCCTTTGCATTCTGCCCACTGTGCGAGAACACGGGCATGTGCTCCACAATAGGAACATTACAGTACTGCCTGCATTTGGCAGCACTTACAAGGGGCAGGCTAGAGTGGCATGTAGGAAGCTGCCAATTTAAAGGGATACTGTTATGGGAACACATGTTTTTTTCAAAACACATCTGATAATAGTGCTGCTCCAGCAGAATTCTGCACTGAAATCAATTTTTTAAAAAAGCAAACAGATTTTTTTTATATTCAATTTTAAAATCTGACATGGGGCTAGATATATTGTCAGTTTTCCAGCTGCCCCAGTCACGTGACTTGTGCTCTGATAAACTTTAGTCACTCTTTACTGCTGTAAGGGAGTGATATCAACCTCCCCCCCAGCAGCCTTACAAAAGAACAATGGGAAGGTAACCAGGTAACAGCTCCCTAAAACAAGATAACAGCTGCCTGGTAGATCTAAAAACAACACTCAATAGTAAAAGCCAAGTCCCACTGAGACTGATTCAGTTACATTAAGTAGGAGAAATAACAGCCTGCCAGAAAGCAGTTCCATCCTAAAGTGTAGGTACAAGTCACATTACTGGGGCAGATTTGAAACTGACAATATATTTAGCCCCATGTCAGATTTCAAAATTGAATATAAAAAAATATGTTTGCTCTTTTGAGAAATGGATTTCAGTGCAGAAGTCTGCCGGAGCAGCACTATTAACTGATGTATTTTGAAAAAAACATGTTTTCCGATGACAGTATCACTTTAAAGGGGAAGTCGAGGCTTCCCATAAAGTTCAAGGGATTCAATTAAAATGCCCTAAAGGATGTTACTATTTAAATGTACATGTGTTTTTGAAACTTCAGTACCATCATCTAAAAATACCATCTTCAAACCTTGTTGGCGTCCATGATTATTCTCTCGCCATAAGGGGACACTGTTATCCCAGAATTTTATAATCATTTCATCTTCGGAGGGGATCAAACATTGAAACTGCCTGACAAGTTTTTATTATGGTAATAGGCACCTAAAAAAAAAAGCACACAGAGGGCACATAATTTCATTCCAAAATAACTTTATGAGGCTAAACATTACCTACTGTTTATAGTTACAAATACAAAGGTCACTTATTTCATGGTAGTTTGTATATCAAGGATAGAAAAAGAACCCCTTATTAACCAATTAGTTAAATTATAAATCCCTTGTTAGGGTTAAATTTTACATTTATTGGTGCTGTATTATTAAACTCTTAATTACAAATTGTATCTACTGTATATATTAATGATATGTCCCCACAAAAAACAACCAATGGTTCTCTATGTTACAAAAATTAGATGAATAGTGCAATTAATTAATTAAACCTCCTTCAACCAATAGAGGTATCTAAAGTGCAAGGGATCAATTATCTAAGCAATTAATTGGACTTCAATCCTTAATTAAATAGTAGCTGGTGCTAGTGAGAATGAATGATCCACAATGAATTAGTGCGGTATCGAAAGTGCATGTGCTTCAATAAATTAATAAAGTGACTAGTGTTAATAAATTGATCCGTAAAACATAACCCTTAAATTCTCGTCTCATACAGCTCAATTCATTTGTTGGAAAGTTTGGAAAATGACATTTTATAGATGAAATAACAGGTGATTTATTTAACAGACAGGAGACAAAAACTGAAAAGGAATAGCTTCACCACTCAGGAGCACATCAGTGTCATGGATCCCCTCCAGTGACCACAGGCAGCCTGAGTTCCCCTCCAACTAGGGTTGCCACCTTTTCTGGAAAAAAATACCGGTCTTCCTGTATAATTATCTTTTTTTCCTATTAATAACGTTAGGCTCAAGCATCATATTTACTGGCCAGGCAACCCTACCTCCAGTTGTGGTTCCTACACTTAGATTGGTGTCGAATGGGGAGCACTAAGTGCACACTGCTACTCCTCTGTGGCGCAAAATACTAATCTTGCTAAATTGGCCTAACACACAACTCCTATGAGTGTGCTATTGGGGTTTCAGTTCCCCGAATTCACTAAGGTTCTTAGGTCACCTTAGGGCTCAAAGCTTGGCAATGGGGCCTTCTCATCCAGGCTCCTCAGCTCATCCACCCTGTTACTAGGGGGAGTCCAAAGAGGATGAGTCATGTGCTCCTTCCCATTATATACACTAAGAAAAGGAACTAATCATACTACCCCAGGCTCAGTGTCAGACTTGGATGCCAGTGGCTCACCAGAAAACCTTAGACCGTGGACCCACTAGAAAACCTTAAACTGTAGGCCATCCGGAAAACCTTGGAATGTGGGCCCACTTTCCAAACTATTATTCCTCCTCTCCTTACTCAACCTCTTTATTCTCTTTTATATCTACTTACTGTATTATTCCATTATTCTCTTTTATATCTACTTACTCTATTGCTCCATTCTTAAGGCACTTTTTTCCTATCAAGAAATAGGGTATGCCCATGAAATAGGCCAAATGGTTAGAAGCAAGAGGGCCCACTGGGAGTTTTCCTGGTATCCCAGTGGGCCGGTCTGACATTACCCAGGCATATAGGCAAACCTCTCTTCTACAGGGAATAGGTTAAATATCAGTAGGGGAAGTTAACCCTTTTATTCACCCACAGTAGTGACCTTACAAACCATCTCCTACGGTTGCACAGTGCTACGCAATATGTTGGCGCTATATAAATACATGTTAATAAATAACCTGGCCTGGTAAAACACCTGCCAAAGTAACTCTCTTGTTCTGCCTGTGGCCTGCTCATTTAACCCCTGATTCATTAAATACTTCTGCTCAAGGATGACCCCACCCACTTATATAAACGGTCCTTCCACTTGCATCATCACTCCACTTACTTAAAGGAAAACTACCCCCAAAAATTAACACTTAAGCAACAGATCAGGTTGGATTTTTTTTTTAAATGGCAGTTTTCTAGTAAGGACTACCCAATTGCACATACTACTAAAAAAACTATATTGCTTTGAAAATGGTTTATTTGCACAAAGCAGTCCTTGCTCACATTGACAGCATTCATTAAATGTACTTGCATCTTTCAATTCCCTATGGTTACAATCAGAGTCCATTCCATGGCCTGTCTCAAATCATGCACAAATTTATCAACTGACACAGGGCTACCTCCACCTTCAAGTTGGTGCCAACTCCACAATCCCCCCTGCCAGGTCCGGACTGAGAATTAAAATAGGCCCTGGCATTTCAGGTACACAGAGGCCCAATCAGCCCACACAGAGGCCCAAACAGCCCCCACCAGCCCACTAAATACTGACTTTCTATGGCACCTTATAGCAGCCCCTCTGGCAATTGCCAGAATTTACAGATTGCCAGTCCGGGCCTGCCCCCAGCAGGCAGCACCACAATAAACACATGCAGGGGCAATTGTGATGCAGAATGCCATGATTGTTACTTTAATTTCTTTAGCTGAACATTTTGCAAATATTTTGATGCATCAGCTACAGTTGTATTAGGCTAACACCCCCTGCAATTCTGCTGAAATTGTGTATGTGTGTGTGGGGGGGATAATGTATTTTGGTTTAACAAAATCATGGGAAATAAATTTGACTACATTTGCTATAAAGGTTCTGTGAAGCTGTATCTCTGGGTTCCAGATTCCAGATCTTCTGGGTTAATTAATTGTGTGTGTCTCTTTAATGGTGCTGTGGGGTTGTAACACCAGCCTATCGCGTGATCAAATTCTGATCGAAACCAAATGTATTGTTTCCCTGTCGAGTGCAACAGTCAGTCCTGAACTGTTTTATCTTCCAGCCGCCCAGCAGCACATCCCAAACCACATAATCAAGCGTCTGAAAAAACTCTACCACAAATGCTGGAGGGGGGCTTTGGCCAAATGAGCTGCCGAATAGTCTCCAGATCCCAGCAGACTCTAGTAATAATTAAGCTGGCTGGCTAATTTGTCAGAGACAGACATTTCTCAGGCTGGTAGAACTTTCCCAGCTCCTAAATGGGGGAGTGTTTCATTGGAATGTGAAGAACAAATCAAAGATAAACATGTTCATCTATCAAAGCAAACATTGGAAGGTATGCTCGGATCATCAGCATGGCCCGGTCTCACTCATTCTCCTCTATAAATGGACTAAGTCAAGCTCTTGGATGAGCTGACTGAGACAACCTGCACTGCAAGTTCTGACTGCAACCGATGCCGGTGTCAAGGAAGTTCTATTCCAGGTATACTTTCTCCTATTTCTCACCACCCCTCCTGCTCAGACCATTCTTCCTCCCTTCTATTAACAGCAATATTTGTAATTACAATGTGATGTACAAGGTCACAAAAGTAAATATAAACTTTGAAATCAATATCTCCCACTTCCATGGGTATTATCGTAATGGCTTGGTGAAACCTGATAAATGGGTGCTCAGCTTTATGTCTTCTTTGAGTGCAAGTGTAAAGTACCCCCATCTTCAGAATCCTCAGACTTGTACTGTGAATTTGGCAAGTAAGCGAGAGTACAGAATTTAGGAGAAGGAAGGGCCAGTCCCTGTGAGAGAGATGTGCCACCTGGCAGTCAAGGCCTGCTTTCAGCCTGCTCTGCCCTCAGTTACTTGCCAGGAAAATAAATGTTTGACATTTAGATAATTCTGAATGTATTAAACAGTAATTATATGAAGGAAATGAGTCTGTAACAGCCACTTAAATTTCTAAATACAGGAGTCAGGGTGATGCTCTTAAAGGCAACAACATTATAGATATGTCAACAGCAATGAGAAGTGAATCTGATCCACACATTTAATGAGCCAAGGGTTGGTGGTTCTGGAGGTCTGATTTCAATGGCTTGATCTTAATGTCCCTAGAAAAGATATAGGGCAATACTGCTACTATTTACCTTCCCACCCTCAACAATACATTTTGCAAAAGAGAGTCTCAACTGCATGGGGGTGCTGTTTCACAGACAAGTGTACCTGCCCTCGGAGACTCCATCAGGAATCCCAATTCTAATAAATTAGCAGGGCCATCCCACCCAGTAGCCCTCAATTATTTGCCCAATGTTCATCAGGATCCCTGGTTGTAGAGCTCTGCCCGTATACACACAACCATGCCCCATTATTCCAAGACTCTGTCCACGTCCTTCACACGTCCCTGCCAGACCCTCCCTTACTGCTTCACAACCTTGAATCTTACGTCTTCATCTCTTGGAACCCCCTCTGCCATATATTTCTACGTGCTGTGTACGCTTTCAGCAATAAATCTTTAACTATGTGCTCATATATATACATATTTTGCAGCGGCAGGGGGTTACAGGATACTGTTCTGTTAGTGGAATGTTGCACAGAGGAGCAGTTCATTAGATAACAGACCATAAAACAGAGAGAGCAATGAAGGTGTTGTAAGGTTTATCTACAATTCCCTCTCTCCCATCAATCTTCCCTGTGCCCAATTGAACAGAGACCTATGAGTTGTGTTTTTGAGGTGTCAGCATCCACTTATAGGGGGTAATACAAGCTGTGTATTGTTTCCTGGCTTAGACTGGCAGCCTGTGGGACAGTCTCTGGTTCTGCGGGTGCAAGGATGGTGGGGGTTATTGTTTTGTTGCCTCTAAAGATCCTATGACTTACTCGTTTCCCATGAAATGCGTAAGGCTACCTCCATGTGTACCTTTTTGAACTTTACACATCTTTTGGGAAGACTGATCGTTGAGTGCCTGCTCTACACTTATATGGTTTAGTCCAAGGAGCTTGATGCTGTAACAGAAGCAGTGGAAGGGGTCTCTGTATGGAAAAAGGTGAAAGCTCAGAGAAAATATGTCTGGAATCTCAGCCATACAGCCTTACCCAGCTTATCTAACCACCCCTCTTTAAAGGGATACTGTCATGGGAAAAAAAAAAAAAATTCCAAAATGAATCAGTTAATAGTGCTGCTCCTGCAGAATTCTGCATGGAAATCCATTTCTCAAAAGAGCAAACAGATTTTTTTATATTTAATTTTGAAATCTGACATGGGGCTAGACATATTGTCAGTTTCCCAGCTGCCCCCAGTCATGTGACTTGTGCTCTCATAAACTTCAGTCACTCTTTACTGCTGCACTGCAAGTTGGAGTGATATCACCCCCTCCCTCCACCCCCCAGCAGTCTAACAACAGAACAATGGGAAGGTAACCAGATAACAGCTCCCTCACACAAGATAACATCTGCCTTGTAGATCTAAGAACAACACTCAATAGTAAAATTCAGGTCTCGCTGCTACACATTCAGTTACACTGAGTAGGAGAAACAACAGCCTGCCAGAAAGCAGTTCCATCCTAAAGTGCAGGCTCTTTCTGAAAACACATGACCAGGCAAAATGACCTGAGATGCACCTACACACCAATATTATAACTAAAAAAAATACACTTGCTGGTTCAGGAATGAAATTGTACATTGTAGAGTATTGCACTGTTGCAATTTAAAACAGTGCAATTTAGAAATAAAAATGACATCATAAAAATCATGACAGAATCCCTTTAAATTCTCTCACCATTAGGGTTGCCACCTGGCCGGTATTTTACCTGCCTGGCCGGTAAAAATGATGGTTGATCCCAATGTTATTAATAGGGAAAAAAGATAAATATATAGGAAGGCCGGTATTTTTTTCCAGAAAACGTGACAATCCTACTCACCATTAAAATCCAGTCACTGGGAAAAGGGGGTATTTGTCAGTGTCTGATTGCTATGCAGGTTAGATGCACTAGACAGAATGGAATCAATATATATTTAAAGGAACAGTAATACCTGCAATTGCTCTATTTCATACTGTTTGCAAACATGGTGCTACAGGTGTATAATATTTTTTTAAATTATATAAAAAGTATATGTATATACTTGTTTTTTTTACAATTAAAATGGTTGCTGTGGGTTATTAGACTTTTGAGCTTTGAAATTTTCATTACATTCCCCCATTATGTGTAATAATGCAACTACAAGAGCCCAGAAGGGAGCAGAAGTGGATGCCATTGCGTGCATGGGTAACTGAATGGTTGCCGCAGCAGTGCCAGTTCCCTAGGTTTCCTCATAGCCGGTACAGACAGATAGTATAAATAGAGGAAAATGTGAGCGAATACATAATACCTTTCTTATACACTCTGCCAGGGAACTACTGGCTGATATTCGTAAAACTAAAACATCTATGAGGTTCTTGCAGCTACTGGAATTTCTAGAACATATTAAATATCTTGGCAGAGCTGAGTTTGAGTGACTGTTGGAATAAACTGGAATACATTTATAATATTTCCTACTGTTTTATAGCCCTTTACTTTCCACCAGAGTGATGTATTGCGTGCAGGGGAGGCTCCTCATTAATTTTTTATTTCATAAAATGTCATGATTTGTGTTGCCATTTTGTTCCTCTAGCCCAGTGGTCCCCAACCAGTAACTCTGGGGCAACATGTTGCTCACCAATCCCTTGGATGTTGCTCCCAGTGGCCTCAAAGCAGGTGCTTATTTTTGAATTCCTGGTTCGGAAGTTTTGCCATTGTACTGCCAAACAGAGCCACCTGTATGCTGCCAGTGTGCATATGTTCTACCAAATAGTCAATCACAGTCTTTGTTTGGTATCCTCAAGTAACATATTTCATGGCTGTGTTGCTCCCCAACCTTTGAACGAAGAAAAATCTGTGGACTCCTGCTCTAGTACATGAATAAAGTAGGTTGTGTATTTCTATCATTGGTTTCCACCAAAGGGTTCCATCCAATGCTTGTGGCCTGGGTGCAGAGGGCGGCATTTCCTTTCTGTTCTACAAACTAGCCCTGTTTTGATAAATCAGTTTGTAGTCTGATTCTTAATTATGCAAGTCATTAACATAATTAGATTTTTTTTTATTCCCAGAAAACATCCAGCCCAAAGAGAGCAGCAAACCCTCCCCTAGCAGTATGAGCACTTATAGTAGAAAAACAAAAGTCTAACTTTTCCCATAGAGAGGTGTTTGCTCTCATTGGGATGCCAAGCACTAAATGAAGTCATTAATTAGCTTTATGCGTGGATCCCCCGCTGGGTTTTTTTCTGAGTAACTAAGGTGATTAATCTCTAAATCATTCTTATGCCTGAAATCTGCACTAAAAAAAACACAGGATAGTTGTTTCTCCTATCTCCTTTTACTCACAGGAGCCCTAGAGAAAGCTGTGGGTAAATGTAGAATGTCCCCCCAAAACCCACTGTCCCAGCGCAGCCTCAACATCAGGAACAGGCAGCTTTAGATCTCCAAGAACTTTGGGACAATTTGCCAGTCCACCAGAGCAGCCAATCAGCAGTAAACACATCGAAGTATTGCATAGACTTTACATTCACTTGACTTGCAAATATAACTATAGGAAGTCTTGAGATCCTACACCAGCAGATATCCGCTGTTTGCTTGAGCACCCATAGTTATTGTACCCAGCAATACATAGACTTGAGTAACCAAAACAACCATATTATTATCATGGGAATTGGATAACCACTTTCAGCCACAATACCTATTAATAACAAAATATTTACACTCAAACTATTCTATAATAATGGCACTACCCTAGATCCATTGCATAGGAATTTACTCAAATTGCCTAAAATTGTGTCTCTGCTACCATCTTGCCCTACATATTACTCTTCCTCTATCCCAGAGCTGTAATCTCTATTTGTACCACCCTACGGCAGGTCTTCTTGCACTTCACCTATTCCCAAATGTGGGAAACCCTTCAACATTCAGACGTTGATACTCACTGAGCAAGAGAATGATGGAGTCTGACTCTCCGCCATGTTCCTTGCAATGCCCAAAAACTATAGGCTGTTGTTTAGACCATTGAACATCTGAGCAGGGACTGGGAGGTAAGAGTAGTAGAGTATAGAGCAGTTACAAGCAAAAGGAACAAGTGGCCCCTGCTAGTAGCCATAATGAGTGATAATAAATGTTCCTGAATTTTTAGTTGGCAAAGTATAGCATCCACAAAGAAAGGGTATATTCAGATTCCCCAACATTCTGCAACTGAATTCTGCATTTCAGTTGGTAAAACAGTACAGCTGAGAGCTGCAGTAATGATCGAAGCCTTTAAGATGTCAACAGGAGCTTGCCATCTTGGATCCTGTTAGGCCATCTTTCAACTATCAATGGTACTGCTCAGGTAGCTGGCAGGGGCTACTGGGGGCATCTTCAAATGCACAATCTTAACTGTTAAAGGGTTTTGGTCACCTTGGGCTGGTACTGAAGCCCAAAACACAATATTTAACATTTCTAGCCTAAGTCTTTTGTTCTCCTTTAAGACAAAAAAAGCTTTATGCAAACATTAAGCTATGCCCTATTCTCAAACATGTTCATAAGGAGATAAACCCTTATTATAAATATGGTAAGTGTCCCATTCAGATGGGCAAGTTGCTGTTCTGTTCATAAAGGAGAGATTTCATTTTCTTTTGGTTTCCTAAAATAACCTAGGAGACTGGAAGGCGCTGTTTCCTTGGAAAGATTAGTCCCATGTACAATAAGTACGTATTGCCCTGCTGTTGGCTCCTGCCTGCTGCCTGGGTGGCTGAGATTCTGGGGGTGGGGGGACCTTGGATCTGTTCCCACGGGGCTCCTAGGATAAAAGGTGCAGAACAAATGGCACTGCTGCTTTAACTAAATGTATCCAGCCAAAAGCTTCTGACATTCATTTCCTGCTACTGGTGCTGCTGCTGCGTGGCAGGGAATCCAAAGATAGATCAAGGGGAAGAAAAACACAATATTAGAAGCAGTTCAAAAGTAGAGTGGGATTTTAGCTTCTGGGAAACACATGGAAAGCTGTGCCGATGTGCTGTGTGGTGAGTCCACATCTCAGTTATTATTTCATGCACTATGTACCTTTTGCTATAAATCAAAATAATTCATGAAATCAGCTTTTTGCATTTAAAAATGTTCCTTTGGCCAATAATTGAAGTGTATATTAGTAGCAGGTGGGACTGGCAGGTTGGGTATACTCTTTGTACTGGATTATGTAGTGATGCAGTACGTCTGTAGGACAGCTCCTGTAATCACCTTAATATTGTTTTTATACAACAGGCAGCGTTATAGGCTTGCTTCTGGGATGGCAGCAGAGTGTGGCCAGATGTGAGCCTTGTGCTTGAAGTTGCAGCCAAACAAAAACACAGGAAAGAGAGAAATCTCAGATTCTGAAACCTGAATTATTTATTTATTATTTAGAGAAATAAAAAAGGATGGGGGACGAAAGCAATATTTTTAACCATGAGAAAGAAATTGAACATGAAATGCTTGAGCATTCATGGTAATACTAAACACAAATATCTTTATTTTTATTTATTTCTATTACTAATACCTATTTCCAGAAAATTGCATATTTTTTTATATACGGTAGCTTTATGGATTTATCGTCTGTCAATCACTTTTCTAATTAGTCCTGTTAACGGGGTTGTTCACTTTTTTCGCAATTGCTTTTAATTTATTTTGTTTGTGAGTGTAGGGGGGGGGGTTATTTAGCCTTTTATTCAAAACAACTGCTTCCAGTGGGGATCAGATAGGATTTGTGCAGCCACTGAGACAGAATGCTCTGTTATTCAGATAGGTAGAATCTCAGCCATAAAGCAGGGCAGGATTGCTGCTTCCAATGGGGATATGATAGGATTTGTGCAGTCACTGAGACAGAATGCTCTGTTATACAGATAGCTAGAATCTCAGCCATAAAGCAGGACAAGACTCCTGCTTACAATGAAGATGAATCAAAACATGCATAAAAGGCAGCCATTTAAGTCAGTGGAAGGCAACTTGGTAGGTTTTTCTCCACGGATAAAAGTACACTAGTGGAGCAAACTTTGCATGTGCCCTTAGCCTTAATGTAGTGTAATTATGTGTACAAATAATAAACTTGTCATCTCCCCTCTAGATATTAAATGATTCCAGCCCCTAGTCGATGGAAACTGGCTTTCAGAAGGCTGACCATACTGGAAAAAGCATCTCAATGTCCTGCAACCCCCGCATCTTCTTATTCAGCTTCTTAAGCTTTGGCCTAACCAGAAACCTTACAAGCAGCCAGAACAGTACACTTTTGTTTGCCAAGGACAACAACGTTCGAAACTGCAGCTGCTCCACCGAAATCAAGAGCTGCGAGTACAGCCTGGCCAACTTGATGTGCAACTGCAGATCCGTCTTGTTCCAAAGAAACAGAACCCTGTCAAGAGTCGGTTACACCGGTGACCTGGTGGTCTGGTTCACGGACACGTCCGTCCTTGGCCAGTTGCTCAACTTTACCTTTGTGCGTGATCTCAAGTTGTCGTTATGTGGGGCTTTGCCTCTCCCAACAGATTACTTGGCTATCATCGGCCTCCAACGCTTAGAAGTCCAAACTGCCAACTCAACTGAGCAGAGGCTGATCATATACAACCATGAGAAACCCATGGGCAAGACCTCTCAGCACCACAGAGAAAAGATATCCTTGTTCCACATTTCATATCTGGATACCTCTCTTTTTAATGGACCATCATTGAAGGCATACAGTGTGGAGGGTGTTTTCAGCATTACTGAACAGTTTCCAAACCTGCCATACCCCAAAACATTCTCTGTAACAAACACGAGCTACGTTGTGACACTAATCTACTGAAACCTAGGCACAGAGTGATAGCACAATGGCAGCCAATAAGTAGACTCAGTACTACGGAAGTCAAACCCAGTAGTTCAACTGAAGTGATTTAGAACCCTCAACATCTCCCAACAGCTTTAAATATGATGCAAATCACATCAGTGTACATGTTCATATATAATTTGTTACTAGGCTGAACCAGGGATCTTTAAATTGTGGTTTTTATCTGCTATAAATAAATAAATAAATAACTAAATCTACACATGCATCAAGAGTCCCTATAAGGAATCATGGAAACAGATGAATCACAAGTGGAAGATCCACCACTTGAACTCTACTGAGGCTATCTATGCTTTAGGTTATACCCATTATACCCGTAGTTTTAGCTCCAGTATTAAATAGTCATCTACAGGCTGGTAACCATTAAGTATCACCTGAAGGTCTAATCTCCAATCAATACATACTGATAGGACAGTTTTCTCCATTTTTGGCTCAAACTCAGCTTTGGCTCCAACATTAGGTCAGTGCCCTTGAAGCCCTGCAAATCCTGGTGCTGGACATTCATAGACAAGACACAATATTCATTACATATTTATATAAAATGTCTTGTGCTCAGAGTGTAGAGGGGCCTAAAATGAGTTGGGGTTGAGTAAGTTCTAGTAATCCCATTGGTTAAGAAGGACAGCAAATAAGGGTTCACCCCAAATCTCACTCTAATTAACCTTTAGGTTGAGCTTCTTGTATCTATGCAGATAGGCATTGTATCTCCCTTAGACTTTCCATCCCTACAGTTTGTTAACCACTACAATATGTGGGTTCAGACACTTCCATTTGGTGGGTCCTGTTATTTGGAGATGTTACTGGCTGTTTAAAAGTGTCTTGTGTTAAGACAAGGGTTATCAGACCTCCTATCAGCTACCGATAACATCTCTGCATGTGCTGCCTTTCTGACAATATCAGTGGATGACCGTCACTTGTATTTGTCGGACATAACTTTTGTATGATTGCTGTCTGCATTGACTGCTAGGAGGGTCCTTTGTATTGCAGGCCCGGTGGGCCCCCAATGCTCCACTCTGACCTATGGTATATGTATTATCTCAGGCATAGTCAGGGCTGTATTTACCATGTAGGGTGCCTATTTGCTCAATTTCACCCCAAAAGAAAGACATTCCCCCTGGCACTGCTGTATAATTGTCTATGGGAAGTACATGGACGGCACTTCCCATTATGTCACTTCCTTTGCGTGCGCATTAGGACTTGGGGGTGGGTGTGCTGAGGTCTGATGCCTAAGGTGGCACCAACAAGGACAGTCTGGCAAAAATGGCATTATGTTTCTCCCTTTCCTAATCCCTTTCAAACAGGCAGGGCAAAAAACAATTCTTAACTCGTATCTGAAGGGAAAGGCATACGAAATGATCTCAGACATTTTTCCAGTGGTGCCCTGTGTGGGGCTGTTTGGGACTTTGTGTAGAAGAATTGCCATTTTAAACCTGTTGCACCCATGGGATTTGTTGCATTCTGCACCGTGTGCTCTTGGGCAAAGAAGTTCTGTATTTAATGTCATAGCAGGTGCCTTGCGTCCACTGGTGCTCCAAGGGGGTGCCCACATGTCTCCCTCAGTCCACCCCTCATGAATACAGCTCTGCCAAATGCAAACACCTCTGTATTCATGTGAAAGGCATGTTCTTTGCACCCATTGGGCACAACAGCATAGTGCTCAGGGCCAGATTTGTGGCTAGGCCACAAATGCCCGGGAGGCAGATTATTAGGGGCGGCATGTCACCCAGCCTTTCTATGGGGAGCATTGGGGACATACAGCTTCCCAGTGCTCAGGCGCTTTTGTACGACGGCAAGGGGTTGTGCGGGCGCTGGGACCATGCAGCCTTGGGGTGCCCGCCCAGTAAATCCGACGCTGATAGTGCCCCCATCCCTTGCCATTAGTAAACAATCTGCTACCAGAAGCTGAAGAAATTATATTGTGCTGATGCTAAAGCCCTTGTCACAGCCCTGAGTTCAAATGGTCTTCATTTTGCTCAATAGAAGCTCTTTCCCAATAGGTAATGTACAAGTATTATTCCCTATCAGTAAAGGACTGTTCTGCCTATGACATTCCAATGGGCAGCAAGTACTATCATCTGTCTGCTGCTAAGGAAGTGATGGGAAGGGATATGCAGCTGTTAGGAACAAATCCAAAGGCTGTGATGTTCTGCTCCAAGGCTCCCTATAAAACTGATGCATGGCAGCTGTTGTGTGGTTAAAGGCGTAGTTCACCTTTAAATTAACTTTTAAAATGATGTAGATGGAGTTAATCTGAAACAGTTTGCAACAGGTCTTTTTTTAATTTTTGGAATTATTTATATTTTTGTTCAGCAGCTCTGCAGTCTGGAATTTCAGCAGCTATCTGGAATGACAGTATACTTTAGTGTTGCCCTGCACTGGTACAACGGATGTGTTTGCTTCAGAAACTCTACTATAGTTTATATAAACAAGCTGCTGTGTAGCCATGGGGGCAGCCATTCAAAGCTAAAAGGAGAAAAGGCACAGGATACACAGCAGATAACAGATAAGCTCTGTAGTCAGGGCCGGAACTAGGGGTAGGCAGAGTAGGCACGTGCCTAGGGCGCAAAGCTGAGGGGGCGCCAGGCACGTACCTGTTCTGTCGCCTACCCCGTGTCCGGTCCCGTCTCTCCGCGACTGGCACTGGCATCTTCCGCGTAATTGCGCTTCTGCGCATGCTCGCACACATTTCGCGCATGCACACTGCAGCGCACTGGAGCGCACTCCCAGAGCTGCCGCCTCGGCCCGCCAGGCTGCCTAGGGCGCCTGGCCGGGTTGGCCCGGCTCTGTCTGTAGTAGACCCCATGGCTACATAGCAGCTTGTTTATATAAACTTTAGTAGTACATATCTGTTATCTACTGTGTATCCTGTGCTTGAATGGCTGCCCCCATGGCTACACAGCAGCTTGTTTATATAAACTATAGTAGTACATATCTGTTATCTACTGTGTATCCTGTGCTTGAATGGCTGCCCCCATGGCTACACAGCAGCTTGTTTATATAAACTTTAGTAATACATATCTGTTATCTACTGTGTATCCTGTGCTTGAATGGCTGCCCCCATGGCTACACAGCAGCTTGTTTATATATATATATATATATATGACAAAGGAAGATGGATAGGAGAGACCTGGACAGAAAGGTAAGTGATAAATAACAGTAACAATAAAATTGCAGCCTCACACAGAAATAGTTATTTGGTTTCTGGGGTCAGTGACCCCCCAATAGCTGCAAGCTGAAAACTGGCAAAAGAAGAAGGCAAATCATTTAGAAAGCATTAACAGAAATAAAGACCAGCTGAAAAGTTGCTAAGAGTAGGAGAGCCGGTACCAACAAAATAGGGTCGACTCTCTAGTTACAAAAAACAGCCTATGGGCAAACAAGCAGCAGTGCAGCCCCGCTTTGCCTCTGCCAGAATTGGAATATTCCCTAATGGAAACTTCCAGTCATGTGTTTATGTGTGCGGTAGGCAAATGAGCCAAGGCAGCCAATGAATTCTCATGATATAAACACTGATCAGATCAGGCCGGCAGTTCGTCTGTCCCTCGTCTCTCCAACCAGCCGTGAGTAAAACATGAAGTTCTGAGTACGTCGTTACATAACTGATTGGATTGGAGAAATGTGGATTTATAATCCCACTACCGATCCCCCATTCACCTTAATAGAGAGAAAGAATCTCATCCCAACTCTTTATGTTTCTTACTGGTATAGTGGTATTTATGGTATAAAAGGGTTTCATTTCTTGTTAGAGGACAAGTATTATGAGTAACAGTGGTTCTTACACAACAGTTAACACTTTATTAAAAGGGGGATTTAAACCCATACATTTTGCTTAACAAAGTTACTCTACATTGTTTCAGTGACGACCCCTAAGCTTAGCTTCTCAACAGCTGCTCAGAGCCCACTGAGCATGTGAGTGTCACAGACACTTTCCAAGATGGTGACCCCCTGTGACAAGTTTAGGGCGGCACATTTTTGGGGGCGGCATGCCGCCCAGTCGTTCTATGGGGAGCACTGGGGACGTGCTGCTCCCCAGTGCTCCGGCGCTTGCACGCTGGCACTCTTGCGCCTGCATGAGGCAGTGCGGGCGGGCGCTAGAACCGCGCAGCCTAGGGGCACCCGCCCAGCAAATCTGGCGCTGTCTCCAACACTGATTATTAAGCGTGGAGTGGGAGGGAAAGGCAGCATCTTGGTCTGCCTCATGCAGCAGCAGCCGCAGAATCGCCCCTGACAGTTAGACCCCTACCCAAAGGTACAGGCAAATGGAAGCTCCTTAAAGGGGTTACTTACCTGTAAGTAAGTATCTATGAAGTAGAGAGTGATATTATGAGACAAGTTGCAATTCGTTTTTCATTTTTTATTATTTGTGGTTTTTGACTTATTTAGCTTTTTATTCAGCAACTCTCCAGTTTGCAGTTTCGGCAATCTGGTTGCTAGGGTACAAATTACCCCAGCAACCATGCATTGATTTGAACAAGAGACTGGAATATGAATAGGAGAGGGTCCAAACAGAACTTAAAAGTAGCAATATCAATAAATCTGTAGCCTTACAGAGCATTTGTTTTTTGATGGGGTCAAGTGGCATTGAAAGCTGGAACGAGTCAGAAGAGGCAAATCATTTTTTTAAAAAACTATACAAAATAAATAATGAAGCCCAATTGAAAAGTTGCATAGAATAGGCCATTCTATGGCTTACTTAAAGTTATGGGTAATGTGATCTTCTTAAAAGTGTAATTTAGCACAGCAGAAGTGATGAGTCCCAACTGCAACAGCCATTTTCTCTCTCTCTCCGTGGATCAGTTTTCCCATCTTTCCACGTGTCTCTTGTTTTGTGGGAAATTTTACATTTGTTTGGGAGGTTTATCTGTCGCTCAGCTATTGCCCTTCAGTGAATCTTTTGCTTTTACTCTTCAGCCTCCCCAGAATCCTTACTGGAAATCCCTCCAACAGACTTTTGCTATTTTGTCCATCAGCCACAAGGTGTCAGTATTTCAGGAATTAATAACTCCGCCATCTGCCGCTGGGTGTCGCAATTGACACAGACGTGTTGCTGTTTGGTTAAAGGATCAGTAAACCTTTAAAATAAGTGAATGTAAAATTGATGAGGGGGCTATTCTAAGCACTTTTGTAATTTACATTCATTATTTAATTTGTTTTCAGTCCAAGATATTAAAGGATACATATACTGTTAATAGGAATGGATTTTGTTACAGCAGCGCCACCTGCTGGTTATTTTCCCACCAGTATGACCACCAAGTAGTCAAGGAAGTTGTCAGGAGAAAGAAAGAGGCTGCTCTGATGTTCTTCTGCTTAGGAAAGATGTGAGAAAGTTTTCTAATTTTATTCCTAAGCAGAAGAACATCAGAGCAGCCTCTTTCTTTCTCCTGACAACTTCCTTGACTACTTGATGGTCAGACTGGTGGGAAAATGACCAGCAGGTGGCGCTACTGTAACAAAAGTCATTCATATTATCAGTACATGTATCCCTTAATATCTTGGAATTAAAATTAAATAAATAAATAATGAATGTAAATGACAAAAGTGCTTAGAATAGCCGCCTCATCAATTTTACATTCATTTATTTTAAAGGTTTACTTATCCTTTAAGCAGATTTCCCCTTTGATCAGCTTGACAAAGGAAACTAAACTGTTCTGAAAGCTTGCCATGATTATATTAGTTAGCCAATAAAGGTATCACTTTTATACCACTTTTGTTATTTTGTTTTATTTCCAATCTACAGAAAAATTGATTTTAATTGTGTTCGCTAGGTGTCGCTATTGCGTAGCAGCACAAGCGTAACAGGTTACACGTTCCATGAATATTACTGCCGCTGGTAACTCCTCCGACCACTAGGTGGCGGCATGCTGTTTGCTTTATCGTCTGTCATTAGGGGCGTTCTTGTTTCTCCCGCGCCTGCTCTGCTTTGCTGCCGCCTCTCTCTGGTATTACAGCGATTCGTTCGGCGAGGAGCTGTGTGTGTGTGTATCCGTGCGCCGTGATGTTCCGCAAGGCTCGGCGAGTGAATGTGCGAAAGCGCAATGATTCGGAGGACGAGGAGCGAGAGACCGGCTCTTCTTTCACGGCGCCCGTCGAACATTCCGAGCCGATGTTTTCGGTAGCGCTGCACCCGGTTTCTATCCCGCTGCTCGGGCCGGACACTGGGCCTCCTCGGTGCAAGAAGGAGGGGAACTCTGTAGTGAGTAAGGGGGGCAGCCTCCTCAGCTTCCAGGATGATGATGACGGTAAGCGGCTGTGGCCATGAAACTCAAACATTTGGGCCCTACTGGGAGCTGTCAGCCTGGCTGCGAGTTGTAGTCCTGGTGGAACGTTTCATATCTTTGCTGATCTTATTACTGCTCATGGGGGATTCTGGGAGTTGTAGTCCTGGTGGGAACTTTGATATCTCTGCTGATATTATTGCTGCTCATGGGTAATTCTGGGAGTTGTAGTCCTTGTGGAACGCTTGACATCTCTGCAGATCTTATTGTTGCTCTTGGGGGATTCTGGGAGTCGTAGTCCTAGTGGCAACGTTTAACATCTTTGATCTTATTGCTGCTCATGGGGGATTCTGGGAGTTGTAGTCCTGGTGGCAACTTTGATATCTCTAATGATCTTATTACTTCTGATGGGGGATTCTGGGAGTTGTAGTCCTAGTGGGAACGTTTCATATCTCTGCTGATTTTATTGCTGCTCATGGGGGATTCTGGGAGTTGTAGTCCTGGTGGGAAATTTGATATCTCTGCTGATCCTATTACTTGTAATGGGGGATTCTGGGAGTTGCAGTCCTGGTGGGAACTTTTCATATCTCTGCTGATCTTATTGCTGCTCATGGGGGATTTTGGGAGTTGTAGTCCTGGTGGGAACGTTTCATATCTCTGCTGATCCTATTACTTCTAATGGGGGATTCTGGGAGTTGCAGTCCTAGTGGGAACGTTTCATATCTCTGCTGATCTTATTGTTGCTAGTGGGGGATTCTGGGAGTTGTAGTCCTGCTGGGAACTTTGATATCTCTGCAGATCTTATTACTGCTGATTGGGGATTCTGGGAGTTGTAGTGGCTGTTGAGGTTATATGATACATGTCCAGCCTCTAGTAAGAGTTGCCAGGTGTCATTTAAAAACCACCCAAAAGTAGCCCAAAAATAGCACAATATGTGCAGTGAAAAAAAAGCCTAAAAAAATAACTGAATATATGTGAAAATACACCCTTTTTCAAATTTTCCCATTAAATAAAATGGGACAGATTCGCCAGTCACCAGGGGGTTAACTACAAAGGGAGGTCCATAAGGCCCTAATACATATACTATTTCAATAAATATTGGTAAAACATGTCAACGTCTTTTGGTGGCCAGCAGATTTTTGCCCAAAAATTGTTTGAAATTGAGGAAAGTCACCGGAAAATGCAAGTGCTTAAAGGGATAGTTCACCTTTACGTTAACTTTTAGTATGTTATTGAATGGCCATTTCTAAGCAACTTTTCAAGTTGTCTTTATTTTTTATAGTTTTTAAATTACTTGCCTTCCTCTTCTGACTCTTTCCAGCTTTCAAACGGGGGTCACTGACCCCATCTAAAAACAAATGCTCTGTAAGGCTACAAATGTATTGTTATTGCTACTTTTTATTACTCCTCTTTCTATTCAGGCCTCTCCTATTCATATTCCAGACTCTTCGTCAAATCAGTGCATGGTTGCTGAAACTGCAAACTGGAGAGCTTCTGAACAAAATGTTAAATAACTCATAAACCACAAATTATAAAAAATGAAAACCAATTGCAAATTGTCTCAGAATATCCCTCTCTACTGTGGGTACCTGACCCGACTCCTAGTGATTTCTGTGTCTAAGTGACTGATGAAGGTTATTGATGAGGCTTATATGGCTCCAGGGCAGCATAACTCATTGCCTTCTCATGGTTCTGTTGTTAGGCTGCTGGGTGATATCACTCCAACTTGCAGTAAAGAGTGATTGAAGTTTATCAGAGCACAAGTCACATGACTGGAGGCAGCTTGGAAACTGACAATATGTCTAGCCCCATGTCAGATTTCAAAATTGAATATAACAAAACCTGTTTGCTCTTTTGAAAAATGGATTTCAGTGCAGAATTCTGCTGGAGCAGCACTATTAACTGATGTGTTTTGAAAATGTGTTGTGTTGTGTTCCTTTAATGTCTCACAAGTTACAGAATTTGAGCAAGCCTGACTTTATCCCACCCTAGGCATTTATTTAGCTGTGAGGCACAGGGTGTGGGCACTATTGGGAAGGAACCTTAGCTGCATCTTAGGCATGTTTGATATTGATGAGCTGCCATACAGGATGCTATTGAACGTGATCATCCTGTTATAGCTTGGGTTATGTTAGGGCAGGAGAGAAGAACCCAGGTGCTATCTGTGTCACGGTATTGGGTGTAGCCTAACTATAAGATGCACTTGTTTGGATTTATGTCATAACTCAATGTTTATTACTACTTCCCTGATCACGTATCCGTTGGGAAGTGTAGAAGGATTCGCAGCTGCCAAAATTAGCTGCCATTATCACATCATAAACACTTTTTTTTTCCAGTTATTCCAAAGGTACATTTCTCAGCAGCATCTGTGGAATATTTGCAACTATTGTATCAATTCTAACAGCTGCCTTTAATGAAACTCAGGGATTCTGCTCAGCAGCTGCTTCAGAAAGACACAAGGAAATAAATTACTTCAGTGATGTAAAAAGGGTCACAAATAGAAAGGAAATTTTGAAGGGGTGGTTCACCTTTAAGGTAACTTTTAGTGTGTTTTTGAATGCCCCTTTTTCAATCGGTTTTCATTATTTATTTTGTTTTCTTCCGACTTCTTGCAGCTTTCAAATGGGTGTCGCTGACTCCTACTAAAAAACAAATGCTCTGTAAGGCTACAAATGTATTGTTATTGTTACTTTTTAATACTGATATTTCTATTCAGGATTCTCCTTTTCCTGTCTGTTATGTAAATCAATGTATGGTTGTTAGGGTAATTTGGACCCTAGTAACCAGATTGCTGACTGGAGAGCTGCTGAATAAAAAGCTAAATAACTCAAAAACCTTAAATAATAAAAAATGAAAACCCATTGCATATTGTCTCAGAATATCACTCTCTACATCATACTAAAAGTTAGTTATTTTTGGTGAACGATCTGAAATTAGCTCAACAAAGTTCACTGTGTGTAAGGTGAATGACCCCTTTAAAGTTCTTTTAACTTGGAGTGTGCCAAAAGTAAGGAAGCCCCAAGTGATGGCATGTACTTACCTGACACCCCGGGCTGGTGCTCCTATCAGAAGAAAACTGCACCGGTCCGGGGTTCTTCCAGCAAGCACCACGGAGCGATCATTTTTTTTCGACTTCTTCTTTTTTCTCGGAGTGAAAAGCCAAACTTTACCGAAAAAGTTGGCTATTTCATTCTACTGCGCAAGCGTCTGCCCTGGGAAATTTGAAGACGGAAGAGGATCGCTCCATGGTTCTTGCTGGAATAACCCTGGGCCGGCGCAGTTTTCAACTCTTAGGAGCTCTGGCCCGGGGTTTTAGGTAAGTACATGCCATCACTTGGGGGTGCCTCACTTGGCACCAGCAACTTTTTGTTCACGGATCCACACACACACACAAATTTCTGCAGTGGGGAAAGTGCCCCTTCTTTATTGATTTATATCATCACCAACATCAACGTTTCAGGGGGGTACAACCTCCTTTCATCCCCACTGCAGAAATTTGTGTGTGTGTGTGGATCCGTGAACAAAAAGTTGCTGTTGCCAAGGGACCGTGCCGGGTCAACGGAGGACCAGCACCACTACTGCAGAGTGAGTAGATTCCGGGTGTGCAGTGTATTTATTACATCACTTTTGGCACCCTCAAGTTAAAAGACCTTTCCTTCTCCTTTAAAGCTTGCATTTCTTTAGCGTTTGGAGTACATATTTTTTAATCAAAAGCCTTGTCTGATAATAAATGCACATTGTCATCCCCCCCCTACAGGCGAGGAAATCTTTACAGTGAAAAAATCCAATTACAGCAAAAAAATAGCGAAGCTGCTGAAAAAGGAGTATCAAGAAGATCTGGAGAAGACCAAGCCGAAGTCAGTTGGCAACAGTTCTGTAGACGGTAAGAATAAAACAGGGTTTCCTGGTTCAGGTGGGGTTTCTGGAGTGTTAGCGCAAGTAAATTTAATGGTAATCTTGCTGTGTAGGTGATGGATTTATGAACAGATCCCAGCTTCCGAAGGATGGAGTTCAACAAGATGTCATTGTTGGCAGCGAATTAGGGGAGGAGGAAATGGAAGTTGAAAGTGAAAAAGAAGAGGAGAAACCCAAAGCTGGCTCGTTTGCAAATGCAGTGTCTGCTCTAAATGTCTTACGCCCAGGTAAATGCCCTCTATTTCTGCAGGATCTTTGTAGGTCCTCCCTAACTGCCATCCCTTGCTACTGGGCATCAGAGAGGCACACAAGCACTATTGTGAAAATGAAACTTTTATATTAGCTTCAGCTTTCTAAATACAATCAATTGATCATTCTGCATTGATTATTTCAGAAACCATGCAGAATTTTTAATTGATTGTACTTAGAAAGTTTCTTATTTCAGTATGATGAAGTGTATGTTACATTTTCAACTTTGCGATAGTTCCCCCTTAGGATACTTGTTGGTACAGCCAAAACCAGTGAGTTCTCTATTGATGCCCATGGCCAGAGTAGCTAGCTCATTAATGGACTTGGCCATATAAGATTAGATTGGGCTCCTGGCTTGATTTTGGTTCTGTTCTGAATGCCTTGCCACCAATGTAATATTGCCATATTTGTGAGTTATTGATGTTATCATTTTCCTGGGATATATAACAATTCTTTCTAGGGATGCACCGAGTCCACTAATTTGGATTCGGTCAAACCCCTGAATTCTTTGATAAAGATTCGGCCAAATACCGAACTGGGTCCTAATTTGCATATGCAAATTAGGGATGGGAAGGGGGAAAACATTTTTTACTTCCTTTTTTTGTGACAAAAATTCACGTGATTTCCCTCCCTGCCCCTAATTTCCATATGCAAATTAGGATTTGGTTCGGCCGTGTTGTAGGATTCGGCCGAATCCCGAACCGAATCCTGGATTCAGTGCATCCCTAATTCTTACAATTGTATCACATTTTCCATTCAAAGCATTAGCACACTAGATATAATGCAATTTTTTGAGCACACGCATAATTTTCTATTCTTTCATCCCATTATATATGGGTAATAGCTTCAGTAACAGCAACTGTCAATCTGACTTTCTCCAGGTGAGATTCCAGACGCCGCATTCATCCACGCAGCGCGAAAAAAGAGACAGATGGCTCGGGAACTTGGAGACGCCCCGTCTGTAGATGGAGAGGTGGGTGGTAAAAGTCGATTGGTGCGTGAAGATGAAAACGATGCAAGCGATGATGAAGACGACGATAAGAGGCGAATAGTCTTTTCCGTTCGAGAGAAATCTCAAAGACAGAAAATAGCAGAGGAAATTGGTAGGTATTACGGTTACCTTGTGCAATAGAAGCATTCGGTAGTATTTAATAAAGGGGGTTGTCATTTTGGATTTAATTTTCAGGCTGCTAGGATACACAGCATTGTTGTAATATTGGATTAGGTGCAAGTATTGATTCTCACTTTTCAGTTGCATTTGTTAGGTGAGGTTATTCACATTGTGAGAGAACCCTACAAGTCATGTCAATCGTATGTTGTTCTTCTGAAATGTTATATTATTTGCACAGGAATTGAAGGAAGTGATGATGAGGCTTTAGCAACAGGAGACCAAGATGAAGAACTCAGCCGATGGGAGCAGGAACAGATTCGGAAAGGAATTAGTATTCCACAGGCAAGTATCTCAGACATCACTATTCAACAAAGAAAAGATTGTCAGCACCTCTCACAGAAACCACAGCTGCCTGGGATTTCTGGCTGAATGACTTACTAGATTTTAGTATCCATTTTGATATTATTAATGTTTAATATACAGAAGTTTTGTGCTTGTGCCCAGCCACGCTTTAAAGTGGGATTTGGCACAAGCACACACACAATTTATGGAAAACATTCATCAAAGATCATTCTGTAATCTTGCAGAATGCTCGAAAACATGATAATAGAGGTGTTTAGGATGATTTCCAGGATTATTGATCAAGTCAAGCTACAGCTCCTAGCATCGACTGTTGGTAAATGCTAGAACTGGAATTTGATTATTACATGTAGTTTTCATGTAAAGGTCTATCCTTTCCTTTTCAGCTGTACCTTCATTTTTCTCCATATTATTATGTTTATTATATGATTGAAACACATTCAGCTGCTATTGGGAACAGTATTTTCCCTTTTGCTCTCAATCTTAAGGTGCTGTTTAAAGGAGAATTCAACCGTTAACTAAAAAACAATGTTGCCCTGCACTGGTAAAACTGATATGTTTGCTTCAGAAACACTACTATTGTTTATTTAAAAAAGCTGCTGTGTAGCAATGGGGGCAGCCATTCAAAGGAGAAAAGGCTTAGGTTACACAGCAGATAAGCTCTGCAGAACATAATGGTGTTATCTGTTATCCACTTTGTGCGATATATCCTCTTTTTTACCAATTTCCTCCATTGTTCACAGCAGCTTGTTTATATGAACTATAGTAGAGTTTCTGAATCAAACACATCAGTTTTACCAGTGCAGGGCAACAATGTTACATTGTCATTATTTTTAAACACTGTTTTTGGTTTTACTGTTCCTTTAAAAGACACCTCATTCCACCGATTTGAGAGTTTCGCAGCAGCCTGTTTTAAAGCACCCAGCAAGCCTTTAAAGTGCATGCACAGATGCATCCTTCAGCGCACATACAATGGTATTTAAGTTCCTTAAAGGAGAAGGAAACCCAATGGGCGCCAAAACCCACCCCCCTCCCCTGTGTTGCTTCCCCTCCCTCCTCCCCCCTGGCCTACCTGTCCCGCTGGGCAAAAGCCCCCAACTTACTTACGCAGGTCCAGTCCACGGACTTCACAGACGCCATCTTCTTCCACGTGATCATCTTCCTGCTTTGACCGACGTTTTGGCGCATGCGCAGTAGGAGCATTTTGCCGGTACGGATCTACTACGCATGCGCCAAAAGTCACGAAGTTTTCCGATTTCACTTCGCGACTTTTGTCGCATGCGCAGTAGATCCGTACCGGCAAAATGCTCCTACTGCGCATGCGCCGGTCAAAGCAGGAAGAAGATCGCTTGGAAGAAGATGGCGTCTGTGAACTCCGTGGACTGGACCTGCGTAAGTAAGTTGGGGGCTTTTGCCCAGCGGGACAGGTAGGCCAGGGGGGAGGAGAGAGGGGAAGCAACACAGGGGAGGGGGGAGGGTTTTTGCGCCCACTGGGTTTCCTTCTCCTTTAACCTAGGAGACGGGAAACTAAGAAAAAAGGTTTTATACATGGCTACTGTAATGTTTCCATGTCGTTTGTTTGTTTCAGATGGATGATTAAAGGGAATATGCTAATTGTAACATGTTATTTTAGGTACAAGCACCACAGCCTCCAGAGACAAATATGTTCTACCCAACTACTTACCAAGGAATTCCTTATGGCACGACATATGGCGTTCCCTACATTTATGCTGCTTACGGATCCACTGAGACAAAATCTCAGAAACCAGATAATTCTGTCTCTTTCAAAACTCCCAGTAATGAGATGACTCCTGTTACTATTGATTTGGTAAAGAAACAGCTTAAAGACAGGTAGGGCAGACTAACTTTCTATTGGGGCGTACCAAAACAGTCCACAGGCTTTCTCTTCCCCTGGCTCCATGTAATCGGGCCTGGGAATGTAAAGCCATTGTGTAGCACCAGTGAACTCCTTGAAGAACACGGATGGAATCAAGATTTGCACCAATTTTCCTGGAAACATTTAAAGCCTAGTGAAGTGAGATTGCTTTCTTTGTCACAAGCACAGGGCTTTGTTAGCACGAAATGACATTCTGGACAGTAACACACTTGAGGCCAATAATTATGAAGCAACAGTGACTTTCATGTTCAGAAATGATGAGCCACAGGTACACTGGTGCTGAGTTTGATCCGTCTACCAAGGTTACACAATTGCAATGCCGTTTGGAAACAAGAAGATTAGAGGGGATACAATTTGATATTAATGTTGCATTGCCTTTGAAGGAAATGTTTTGCATCCATAGTGCTTATTAATAGATATTGCACAGGTCCATCCTTTTTGTGTTTAAAGAGAAATGATGGGTTTTTTTTGGTGAATATTGTAGAACACTCCAATCATATTTATAGATTTTATAATGCCCAAAATGGAGCAGGGTGTTATAACGTAGTGGCTTATTTAAACATGTAAGAATTAAAATGCACAAAAGCTCCCAAGTATAAATCATTTTAAATTCATGTTGATAACCTGTGCTGTGGCTAATCTGTCTTATTGAGCAGCTGCTCTATACTGTTACAAAGATCAGTATTATAGAAACATTTCCAGAACTATTTAAAAATATTTATACGTTACTTATCTTCTCATTGCTTTTATGTGAAGATACATTGAAGTGTGTGATGTAGACAATCTCTTTGGTGCCAGTGTATTGTAACTGGTACATACACATGTATTAGTTTGAAAGGTTTATGAAAGTTCTCTTGCCTTTTGATAACTTTGCTCTCTTGTTGCCCTAATTAGGTTGGATGCAATGAAAGAAGTGCACAAAGCAAACCTTGAACAGTATGAGAAACATGTGCAAAGCAGAGAGGACTCCACTAATTCCATAAGTCGGTTGGAAGGGTGTTCAGGGGGTAATGCCGAACGATACCAGTTTTTGCAAGAAATGCGAGGGTATGTCCAAGACTTGCTTGAGTGTTTCCGTGAAAAGGTAAGAATGCGACAAGATTGTTCTTTTCCTTCTAAAAAAAAAGATGCCAATGTGATATCCAAAATAGTTTCAATCTGCCTTGACTGTGTGCGATGTGAGTGCTTCCATTCCACTTATACTTTTCAACAGGAATGGTGTTTTTTCTCATGTAAAATGTTCTTTTCTTTAAGTCTGTTTTAGTTTGGAATAGTTACGTTAGAAGACTAAAGCTGGCCATAAACGCAAAGATCCGATCGTACGAATCCTTGATTCGTACGATTTTCGGATCGTGTGTGGAGTATCCCGACATCTGTCGTGCCATGCCAAACGGTCGTTCATTCGATCAGACAGGTTAGAAAATTTCTGTCGGCCGCCGATATCATCTCTGCGTGTATTGCCGATGTGATGATCTTCAGTGGGCTGGATTAGGTGCAAGTCTCTAGGGGGCGCCGCACTTGAATCCCCGCACTTGAATCCCCGTGGGGACCCCCGTCTCTCCCTGTCCCCTATTGTTCCCCGGACTCTACCTGCAGCCCCCGGTGGAAGTTAGAAATATCAGGACTGCGCTTGTGCTCGTTTTATAGAAGCAACGGTGGCGGGCTTCCCTCTGGGAGATCCTCCATCCTGCCCTCTAACAAACCCCCTCACTAGGCCTCCGGTAGAAGACACGCGTCCCGGTACGTGGAGAAAGTCTCCCCGGTGCCAGTCAGATGAGAAGCTGTCAGCAGGGATATGGAGGGGCCGGTAACTTATCATGTTCTAACATCGGCTGATCTGTTCTTTTTTAACCGAAGGTTAGTGGCAGGTCGGGAGATGGGGACGTCCGATCGTTCGATGATTCGACGATCGGAACTTTGTGTCTATGGCCAACTTAATGCTAGTCTTACATTAGTAGATATAATTTGCTGGCTCTGACACTGTTGACCGATTTTTGACATTTTATTTGCGTAATTGGGGGCAATAATGTCCTTAATAATCAGTATCTAAAGGCTGGTCTTTTCTGGGTTTCATTCACCTCTTCTGCAACACTTGTTTGTTTAGTCAGGGAAAAGATCCTGTCCAAACCATAAAATCTCAATCTCGTAACAATAAAAAAAATGTTTTCCCCTTCCCACCCTTAATTTGCATATGCAAATTAGGGTTCGGATTTGGTTCGGTATTCGGCCGAATCTTTTGCGAAGGATTCGGGGGTTCGGCCGAATCCAAAATAGTGGATTCGGTGCATCCCTAGTCAAAACAAACCCTAACTGCAGTTAGTTGAAGCCGCTCCTTCCAACTGCATCAAGGTCTTTAAAGGGGTGGTTCACCTTCAAAGAACTAGTTGTTTTCAGATGGATCAGCAGATATAAAGATTTTTCCAATTAATTTCTATTTTCTATGTGTCACTGTTTTTCTAATATTGAAGTGTAATTTTTGCACCTTCTAAAGCAACTCTGGCGGGGGGGGGGTCGCTGACCCTGGGAACTGTTACATTTAGTTGATACATTTCTTATCTTTGTCCCTGCTAAATAGAATCTCTTAGTTTCATTACAGGCAGCTGTTAGAATTGATACAATAGTTGCTAATACTCCAGAGATGCTGCTGAGAAATGTATCAACTAAATGTTGCAAAGTTGTAACAGTTCAGAGTCTGCACTAGGGATGGGCGAATTTTTTCGCCTTGGTTTCGCCGCGGAAATGACCCCCAAAGACTTGTATGGTGGTGTGCGTCAAAAATAAGGACCCTCGTCAAAAAATTTTGCAGCACGACAAAAGTCTTTTGACGCCCATAGACATTTCACCGGCGGCAAATCTTTAACGAAACGGGTCAAATTCGCCCATCCCTAGTCTGCACCTGAATTACTGAGCTGCCAGACTCAAACACCAGAGACCGGAAAATTCAACTTAACTTAGATTTTGGAAAAACAGTAAAAAAAAAAAAATATTGAAAAAAAGTCTTTATTTCTGGGGAACAATCTGAAAACAACTGAACGTAAAGTGTTTGGAAGGTGAACGACCCCTTTAAGGGGGTACTGCTTCACCTCTGCTATTAGATTTGGCAAGATAATGATTGAAACAAATTAGTCCTTTCATTTTAATGTTTTGATCATATTCCGTTAACCCTGCACACTGCATATTTAATAATATAAGCCCTCTGCATCATTAATTTTCTTTTGAAGATAAAGGCCTTCATGTCTTAGTATCATTTTAGTTGAGATAATTTAGGAATGTGTATCAAAGTATTAGGGCGACAGGAATTCCATAATGTATCGAATAAATTAAAACCCAAGGGAATTGTATATAGGCTGTGTCCATAAGCAATCTATAATAGTACTGTCCCATCATCTTTATAGCTGAGTCCTAAAAGGATTAATAGTGGTGGATCAGGAAGTCCCAAGTTTGTTCCCAAAAAAGTAGAAGAATGGAGTCAGCCCTCTGCATTCGTAAAAAACAGAAATAATATTGCTAAAATGAAAGGAAACAATCTGGCTGATTCTAGGAACATCATTGTAATGGGATTTCTTCACTGTGCTGGGCATTACCTGCTCCTGGAACCTCTGCACACAAAGCTGTGGTATTATGAATGATATTGTATTTTTTCAGGTACCACTGATAAATGAGCTTGAATCTGCAATGCACCAGCTGTACAAACAGCAAGCCGCCCGCCTTGTCCAAAGACGACAAGATGATATTAAGGATGAATCTTCGGAGTTTTCGAGCCATTCAAGTCAGTCCATCTTGAAGGTTTTTATTATTCATTAAACATTGTTTGCATCTAGATAAGCCAACAAGTGCATGCTTCCCTTAACATTCTAATGTGTTAGCTGCCTAGTTCCTGCAATTGCTTTTTAAATAAAAGCTTAACCTCTATGTGCACCTTCAATTTCCAGTAGAGGGAGAGAGGAGCAAACTGAGCATGCTCAAGCCCTAGCCCTGGATGTTTAAGATGAAAACAGGAAGTCTGATACAGTAGCCCATGTATACACAATAGAAGGAAAGAAATGTTGTGTTTCTTTTGACAGAGGACTCAGAGCAGCATTAATTTGAGGCTTAATTTTAGCCTTTCCTCCTTCTTTAAGCATTATTGTAATAATTAAGCTGTTCTAAACCAATTTACCCTTAAAAGGTTCTTATTTGTAAAGTATTCTTTGTCCTACACAAAATTCTGCACCAATGTTTGTGTCATGGTATTTTCTCTGTCCAGGGTGGGTTGTGTATACTTGTTTTTTGCAAATGCAGTGACTAAATAATTACATCTTCCACTATTTCCCACTACTTACGCCATCTAACACCTCAAACCATAAACCCGTAGTAATATTGCCACGTCTTCTTTGGCTTCTTGGTTTTTAATACAGTAATAGAAAGATGTAGCCAGTCAGCCTGAGACAAAGTACAGTAATAAGGTCAAAACACTAGTGTAAACAGGACAAAAAAAAATAGCTTTTTGCCATATTCAATGGTCAATTTACAATTACTGTCATCTTCTTGGAAGGCTTATCTACAGTGTGTGGTCTTACACTAACATTCCCTTTTAGTGCAACGGTCTGCAAACTGTGGGACGGTAGTAACATCATTGAATACAGTAAAGTGCATTGTAGGAATATTCGGACAAGATTTCCTTTGTGCAGACTACATTTAATCATGGCATGTCTTAATTTTACCTATTGGGTTCCATTTTGTCATCACAAGCAAATACACTATCTATAAAAGAATGTTTGTTTTCACATATGTATGTAGTTATAACCATACAGAATCTTAAGTAAGAGCTCTTTTATACTTCTCTGACAACCAAATGAAAATGGTATATGAATCTCCGCAAGTTCAATGCTACTGATCTTAAGCACATGTTTTCGGTAAAAACAGTATACTCTCATTTGCATTGTAAAATATTTTAGAGAGCAGGTTTCCACTTAAAGAGATACTGACACCAGAAAATAACCTTTTTTTTTTTTTTTATATCTATCATATTGTCTTTGCACACGATTTATAATTTTCCCATTAAAGTATTTGCCAGATGCTTTTACATTACCTTTCTTACTACTCCTCTATAGGGAGCTGCCATATTTGTGCAGCAGTGGTCTGTTAGCATTAGAAACTCGAACTGACAGGTTGAGAAGGGACAGTCAGGTTGGCAAAACGGTCAGGTTTAGAAAATTCAAGTGACAATTACTTACAAAAGCAGAACTATCCGTGAAAAACGAATCAACATGACCTATAGTTAATTTTAATGTAAATTAATATTTTGAAAAGAAAACTTTTAGTGTCAGTATCACTTTAAGCAAAAGCTAGGATCAAGAATAATTGAGCATAGGATGGATGTGTAATATTGGAGGCTGAGAAATCAATGTCTTATATCTCACTAACAGCCCTGTATTGTATATATGCTTTAACAGGTAAAGCTGTAATGGCACCAAATCTGGACCCATTTGGGCGGGACCGGGCACTTTTCCAGGAACATGCAAAACAGAGGAGGATCGCAGAAAGAGAAGCCAGAAGGTAAGATATTGATGACTCAAATCTCAAGATCCAATGGCCTATTAAATATCTAATGGAATATTAAATATCCTTTGCCATTACTATGACTATTGTCCTTCAAAGGATGAATATACACTTAATAACCTATGTCCTGTACAAAGGAGCTTATTTTTGATAACATTTAAAAGCATGGTAATAAAGCATTAGCAATTTTGTCCAGCCCATCACAAATATAAGACCGTGTTTCTACTTATGCTTGACTTAAAACGCTAAAAAAAAAAAAAAACACATTGAAAGTTGATTTAAATATGTTTGAGAGCTGAGGAGACCAATTAGTGTAATTTTTTAAAATGTCCCATATTTCCCTGATTTCAACAACTCGTTTGGAGAGTCCATGTTTAAAATATGGAGGAAAAAGAATTTTCCTTTACAAACCGTAGCCATATATTATTTTTACATTTCATCTGTTCTCAAACTAACTTGGGCATGACTGTTTTTTTGCAGAACGCGCCGCCGACAAGCCAGAGAAGTAACTGGCAAGATGGCAGAGCACCTTGAAGGTCTGTCCAGTGATGATGAAGAAACGTCAACTGATATTACAAACTTCAACATGGAGAAAGGTAAGCTTAATTTTTATGGGTTTTTGTTTGTCATAAAGAGTGATTGTTGGATAATACTGGCCCAGCTGCTCCTTTAAAGGGATCCTGTGATCGGAAAACATGTTTGTTTTTTTTCCAAAACACACCAGTTAATAGTGCTACTCAAGCAGAATTCTGCACGGAAAACAATTTCTCAAAAGAGCAAACAGATTTTTTTATATTCAATTTTGAAATCTGACATGGGGCTAGACATTTTGTCAATTTCCCACCTGCCCCCAGTCATGTGACTTGTGCCTGCACTTTAGGAGAGAAATGGTTTCTGGCAGGCTGCTGTTTTTCCTTCTCAGTGTAACTGAATGTGTCTCAGTGGGACATGGGTTTTTACTATTGAGTGTTGTTCTTAGATCTACCAGGCAGCTGTTATCTTGTGTTAGGGAGCTGTTATCTGGTTACCTTCCCATTGTTCTTTTGTTTGGCTGCTGGGGGGGTAAAGGGAGGGGGTGATATCACTCCAACTTGCAGTACAGCAGTAAAGAGTGATTGAAGTTTATCAGAGCACAAGTCACATGACTTGGGGCAGCTGGTAAATTGACAATATGTCTAGCCCCATGTCAGATTTCATAATTGAATATAAAAAAAATCTGTTTGCTCTTTTGAGAAATGGATTTCAGTGCAGAATTCTGCTGGAGCAGCACTTTTAACTGATTCATTTTGATAAAAATGTTTTTAACCATGACAGTATCCCTTTAATTTAAATCCACAGAGCCATACATTTAGCTTGTCATCCAAGTTCAACTGTTCTCTCCTAGGTTGTGTTTTTGGCTGGAGCATTTTGTTACGCAAAGCTTTCTTGGCTCATTTTCTGCATGTAGAGCAACCTGGGGTATGGGAAAAGCTTTCTCTAATAAAAGCTGCCCAGTTGTTGTCTTTCGCCACATCAAGAATGCTTGGGACCTAGAGTGTTCCTGATAAGGAATCTTTCCATAATTTGGCTTTCCATACCTTAGTCTACTTAAAAATAATTTAAATATTAAACCCAGTAGGATTGTCTGCTTGGAATAAGGGCGAATTACTTGGGATCAAATACAAGCCACTGTTAGGGATGCACCGAATCCACGATTCAGTTCGGGATTCGGCCGTTTTCAGCAGGATTCAGATTCAGCTGAATCCTCCTGCCCGGCCGAACCAAATCTGATTAGGGACGGGGAGGGAAATGCGTGACTTTTTGTTTTCCCCTTCCCACCCCTAATTTGCATATGCAAATTAGAATTCGGTATTCGGCCAAATATTTTGTGAAGGATTCAGGGGTTCAGCCAAATCCAAAATAGGGGTATCCCTAATTATTATTGTAGAAAAAAGGAAATCATTTTTAATAATTCTATTTAATTCTAATGGAGTCTATGGTAGATACGTAATAATTAATCCAGCACACGAAGTTTGCTCAAGGGTTATTACCCGTGTTTAATGTCAAGCCAAACAGGTTACAACGTTTCGGGGGCGTACCCCTTCGTTTGGCTGAAGTCTATGGTAGATAGCCTTCTTGTAATTTGGAGCTTTCTGGATAATGGGTTTCCTGATAACTGATCTCATATCTGTACAGTAAAAATTTTCATTGCAAATTACTGCCAGTATTGATATAATGGCATTGCTCGCTTCACTAAAGTGCTCTGCCTGGTGGAAATATATAAAGGGCAGATGTTTTTCTTTTGTCTCGCACCTTATCTTAGAAGCTTATAGTAGGGAATTTCTCGCTAACCTATTTTCATTTTTAGATCGAATTTTAAAGGAGGCAAACAAGGTGTTTGAGGACACACTGGAAAATTTCCATTCCATAGACTGCATCAAAGCTCAGTTTGAAACATGGCGCTCAACCTACTATAGCACATACAAAGATGCATACATCGGCCTTTGTCTGCCAAAGTTGCTTAATCCCCTAGTACGATTGCAACTTTTAACTTGGAATCCACTGGAGGTATGTTTTGTAGATTGTGGTCTGTGTCGCAGTGCTTATGGTTCAGTAGTACATGCATGGGTGCATAATGTTTAAAAGGATTACATACCTGCAGACCTGCAAGTAATCTGTTTTGCTTTAAGGTACCAACCTTTCTGTGACCAGAACATTGATCCTCCACTAGAGCTCATAGTGAAGAAGTATTTTACATTTAAAGTGTGATCAGAATATTGTGAGCTATTTCTATAACGTGCATTTTGAATTGCAGGCAAACTGTCGCAACTTTGAAAGTTTGAGGTGGTTTGAGTGTCTGCTTTTTTATGGCTGTGAAGAAAAGGAGTACGACAAGGAGGATGCAGACATTGTCCTCTTGCCATCACTGGTTGAAAAGGTTATTCTCCCCAGACTTACAGGTATTACTAATGTTATTAAAGGGGATGTAAAGGCAAAAAAAAAAAATCCCATTTTTACTTTCTTCAATGAAAAAGAAATCTATCTCCAATATACTTTTAAAGGGATACTGTCATGGGGAAAAAAAATTTTTTTCAAAATGAATCAGTTAATAGTGCTGCTCCAGCAGAATTCTGCACTGAAATCCGTTTCTCAAAAGAGCAAACAGATTTTTTTTATATTCAATTTTGAAATCTGACATGGGGCTAGACATATTGTCAATTTTCCAGCTGCCCCAAGTCATGTGACTTGTGCTCTGATAAACTTCAATCACTCTTTACTGCTGTACTGCAAGTTGGAGTGATATCACCCCGTTCCCTTTCCCCCCCAGCAGCCAAACAAAAGAACATTGGGAAGGTAACCAGATAGCAGCTTCCTAACACAAGATAACAGCTGCCTGGTAGATCACTGAGACACATTCAGTTACATTGAGAAGGAAAAACAGCAGCCTGCCAGAAAGCATTTCTCTCCTAAAGTGCAGGCACAAGTCACATGACCGGGGGCAGCTGGGAAATTGACAAAATGTCTCGCCCCATGTCAGATTTCAAAATTGAATATAAAAAAATCTATTTGCTCTTTTGAGAAATTGATTTCAGTGCAGAATTCTGCTGAAGCAGCACTAACTGAATTTTTTTCCCCATGACAGTATCCCTTTAATTAAAAAATGTATACTGTTTTTATAATAAACACAAAAGACTGTATGCAGTGAAATTACCCCTTCGTTTTACTTGACAGCTGAAACTTCAGATGATCCCTAACTGCTCTGCAGGGAAACGATCACACTTTCAAACGACAGGGGGTAGATTTGTATCCACAGACCCAGTGCAGTCTGTATATTCTGATTATTAATCAGTCTTGCTGTATCATCTTCTATGACAGATATTATTTGACTTGTGCTGTTTTGGTCATTTATGACGATCCCTAAGCTTACCCTCCCAACTGAAGCTCAGACCACACTGAGCATGTGCATAGTCTTGGTATTCCAAAGATGTTTAACAAAGTTACAAGATGGCAGCCCCCTGTGCCAACTTTGAAAGCATAAATCATTTGTTTAATTAGACTTCTTGTGCAGTAAGGTCATGTTTATATTAAGTATACAAAAAACAGCATTTCTAACTTTAGTTGCCCTTAAATAGTTCAAAAGTCATTGTTTATTGCCTGAGTGACAGCAGTCAGAGCTGTTCATTAACCTGGCAATCAAATGCCTGGTTGTTTAGCATGTGTCATTGGCCTTGGCGAAGCAGTGGCTGCTTAGGCGAAGACTAAAATTACAAGTTGAGACCACTGTTCTATTTGTAAAAACTTGGAGGGAGGAGCAAAAGGAAAACGATATGTACAATTAGTAGTTTTATTGTTCAGAGGAAAATAAAACGTTTTTACAACAAATGCTATACATGAGCGTTTTTCTGGCCAACGTAAACTTTTAACACTTTGAACAGACATGAACCTTAAAGGGGAACTATCTCGAAAATGAAAATTTAATATAAGCTTCCTCATACTGAAGTAAGAAACGTTCTAAATACAATCAATTAAAAATTCCTCTATCAGCATCTGTTTCTCTTCATGCAGCAGTTGGGTGTCAGATGAATCATCTAATATATCTTATAGGGGCCTTCCTTTCCTATAAAATGATTACAATACAAACAAAATAACTGCCTTTTTGCACAAATTCTGCATGTAGAGAGACATGATGTCTGGTGATTTTAATAGAGTAAGACCTAATACATCTAGGAAAAATGTACATATTAAATGTAATAAAAACAAGGCGACACTGTTAAAAACTTGTGCAAAAATATTTTATTATGATAAAAGCACATTTATGAAAGTATCTCTTTTATAAGTAAAGAGCATTGCAACTAGGGATTCACCGAATCCAGGATTCAGCCTTTTTTAGCAGGATTCGGTTGAATTTTTCTGCAGAGCCGAATCCTAATTTGCATATGCAGATTCGGTTTGGTATTCAACCGAATCCAAAATACCGGATTCGATGCAACCCTTATTGCAACATGCCATTTTTTAGAGTTTATGACTCAATGGCCAAAGAGAACTGTATTCTTTCACTCACATGAATGAATTCATTTTGTGTTTGCAAGGTATTGCTGAGAATGTATGGGACCCCTTCTCTACGACACAGACCATCAGGCTTGCAGCGGTTGTTCAGAAGCTCATGAATGGATATCCTACTGTTTTAAACTCTGAAAATAAATATACAGAGGTAATTACTCAGTTGCTACTTGGTTTGCGTGGCCAGTCACTGGAGATGAAATGGTATGTGACCCAGACAGATCTCGACATCTATTCAGCTTGCAGAGAACCCAGCAGCCAAAACTTTGTATCACTTGCATGCATTCTACACGTACATGATCTATTCTGCACCTTAGATGCACCTCAAAGCAATTTCCACCAGAATATCACACATTATATAGGAGGGAGTACTTTGGGAGCAAAACAGAGATGGTAAATTAGACCAGTGCTGTGCAACATATATAACATTAGTAAATCAGAATCTTTCCCTTAATAAACTCAACTTCCTAGCCAGAGGTTCATTGAAAAGATTTGAAAAAATCTGGAGCCCATGGTGGGAGGCGGGACTGGGGGGTCATGGATCTCCAACGTTAACTAAAATGTGTGTAGAACAAAATCTGAGAATATGTTGACCTTATACAGATTAAAGGGATACTGTCATGGGAAAACATTTTTTTTTCAAAATAAATCGGTTAATAGTGCTGCTCCAGCAGAATTTTGTGCTGAAATCCATTTCTCAAAAGAGCAAACAGATTTTTTTATATTCAATTTTGAAATCTGACATGGGGCTAGACATTTTGTCAATTTCCCAGCTGCCCCAAGTCATGTGACTTGTGCTCTGATAAACTTCAATCACTCTTTACTGCTGTACTGCAACTTGGAGTGATAGCACTCCCCCCCCCCCCCCCCATCAGCCAAACAAAAGAACAATGGGAAGGTAACCAGATAGCAGCTCCCTAACACAAGATAACAGCTGCCTGGTAGATCTAAGAACAACACTCAATAGTAAAAACCCATGTCCCACTGAGACACATTCAGTTACATTGAGAAGGAAAAAGAGCAGCCTGCCAGAAAGCATTTCTCTCCTGAAGTGCAGGCACAAGTCACATGACCATATAAAAAAAATCTGTTTGCTCTTTTGAGAAATGGATTTCAGTGCAGAATTCTGCTAGAGTAGTACTATTAACTGATGCGTTTTGAAAAAAACATGTTTTCCGATGACAGGATCCCTTTAAGGTGTAGTTAGTCATAATTGTCAATAGGAGTCGGGAAGTAGGGATGCACAGAATCCAGGATTTGGTTCGGGATTCGGCCAGGATTCGGCTTTTTCAGCAGGATTCGGCCGAATCCTTGAGCCTGGCCAAACCGTGACCGAATCCTAATTTGCATATCTAAATTCCCACTTTTTCCTTTCCTGCCCCTAATTTGCATATGCAAATTCTGTTTGGTATTCGGCCGAATCCCAAATAGTGGATTCGGTGCATACATACTTGAACAACGCTATAGATGATGAATACACCGGCTACACTACTAAACAACATATGTAAATATGTTTAGCTATGGATCAGAAACATAATTACCTTTATGACATGATGTTTTGTTTTTAATTTTCTTTCAATTTTGTTTCGTTTGAAGTGTTCTAAAACAATAAAACATTTACCCTTAAAAAGAATTTTGGATTATTTGGATAAAATGGAGTCCATGGGAGGCGGACATTCCGTAATTTGGTGCTTTCCGGATAACTGATCCCATACCTGTACTCACTTATGTACACTATATATCACTATATACTGTGTCTATTTGAACCTCTATCTTTCAGGCATTTCTCAAGGCACTGCTGATGAGAATGAGAAGGACGTTAGACGATGATGTCTTCATGCCATTATATCCTAAAAAGTAAGTACAAATAAACCAAGCATCACTAAAACATGTTTTTAAAAAAGTTATACTTGTAATTTCATGTGTCTGCATTAGTATTCTTTCCAGAATCTTGCTGTTTAATCATAAATTGAATATATTATATATGCTATGATATACAATAAGTATTGTAGTTTAAAGGAAATTTGTACTTGTCGGTATACCTGCAGGGGATATAGGAAAAGGGGGGTTCACTTAGTGGGATTAAATTGGTTTACCTGGTAAATTCACACAGAGCTGCAAAGCTTTGGGGATATTTAAGTGCCTCCAAGGACATTTTGTGTATCCTTGTTCACAACGAGAGCCCATATTGTAAAATACCTCTGATGGAGGCACATATGTGTAATAAACATGCACAAAATAAATACCACTATACTGAGAATTGGTTTTCTCAGTTTCTCAATTCATATTTTTTTTTATATACATATAAACACTGATGGGGGGGAAGCAAACACAATCAGCACATGATAAAGGCGAACTAAACCCTAAAAATGAATAGGGCTAAAAATGGCATATTTTATATACTGAACTTATTGCACCAGCCTAAAGTTTGAGCTTGTCAATAGCAGCAATGATCCAGGACTTCAAACTTGTCACAGGGGGTCACCATCTTGGAAAGTGTCTGTAGAAAAGAAAGGTTTAAATCACTGGGAAGTGGCAAATGTTAGGCACCCCCTAGTAATTACAGTAGCTTACCTGATACCCCCAGCGATTGCTACTGCATTCAACTGGGGTATTTCTGTATTAACACCACGGAGTGATCTTCTTCAGCATTGTTTCAGGAGTCAGAAGCAGCAGTCTTGGAACAGAAGACATAATATACAATTAAAGGAGAACTAAACCCTAAAACCAAATATGGCTAAAAATGGCACCAGTCTAAAGTTTAAGCTTGTCAATAGCCGGAATGATCCAGGACTTCAAACTTGTCACAGGGGGTCACCATCTTGGAAAGTGTCTGTGACACTCACATGCTCAGTGGGCTCTGAGCAGCTGTTGAGAAGCTAAGCTTAGGGGTCGTCACTAATTATCCGGCAGAAAATGAGCTTCCCCTGTAATATAAGCTGATGCTACAGGTTTGCTGATTATTAAATTCTGATGCTAATTGCACTGGTTTCTGTGCTGCCGTGTAGTAATTATCTGTATTAATTACTAATCAGCCTTATATTGTGACATTTCTATTCTGTGTGTATTGTATATTGTGAGTGGGTCCCTAAGCTCAGTAAGTGACAGCAGCACAGAGCATGTGCAGTGAATCAGCAGAAAAGAAGATGGGGAGCTACTGGGGCATCTTTGGAGACAATGAGCTTTACTGCTAAAGAGCTGTGGTTGCCTTGGGCTGGTACAGAAGCACAAAACATCATGTACAACATTTCTAGCTACTTATTTTGTTTAACTTTCCTTGTCCTTTAATGAGTAAAATTGTGCGTAAAATATTTTTATTCATTTCCTTCAGTGTCATTGAAAATAAGAACTCTGCTCCGTGCATATTTTTCCACCGCCAGTTTTGGTCGTCTGTAAAGGTAATAAGAGCTCGGTGCTTACAATCTGCCAGTTACTATGAACGTTGTTTTGCTAAAAGTTCATGTTTACCTTCGCTTTATGTAGAAAAACATTGTGTTTTTTTTTTGTGTCTATTTCAGTTACTAGGGAATTTTCTAAAGTGGCATGGAGTGCTCTCCAACAAAGCATTGCAGGAGTTGTCAGTAGATGGGCTTCTAAACCGATACATCCTGATGGCATTTCAGAACACTGAGAATGGGGAAGAGAGCATTAAAAAAGCCCAAAGTGTAAGTGAACATCTGAGTGGTATAAATATGGGACTCTGTGTGCTTTAAATGTTATTTCTAATTCCCTTAACACTAATTCCTATTTAACCATAAAGATACAGCACTGAAGTATAGATAATTAATGAATGGTTTCCCATTATTCCCCAGTTTTATTTTTATTTATGTATAGTTTTATTAATTGTGGTTATTTGCATGTCTATTTAGGCTGTAAAAAAGAAGAAAAGGCATAGGTTACATAACAGAACAGATAAAACACCATTGTATTTGACAGGGCTTATCTGTTATGTGCTATGTAACGTGTACCTCTTTTTATTTTTTTGTATTCTGTGCTTGAATGGCTGCCCCCATGGCTACACAGCAGCTTGTTTATATGAACTATAGTAGTAATTATCTCTTATCTACTGTGTATCCTGTGCTTGAATGGCTGCCCCCATGGCTACACAGCAGCTTGTTTATATAAACTATAGTAGTACTTATTTGTTATCTACTGTGTATCCTGTACTTGAATGGCTGCCATCATGGCTACACAGCAGCTTGTTTATATAAACTATAGTAGTACTTATCTGTTATCTACTGTGTATCCTGTGCTTGAATGGCTGCCCCCATGGCTACACAGCAGCTTGTTTATATAAACTATAGTAGTACTTATCTGTTATCTACTGTGTATCCTGTGCTTGAATGGCTGCCCCCATGACTACACAGCAGCTTTTTATATTAACTATAGTAGTGTTTCTCCAGCAAACAGTTTTTACCAGTGCATACTAACAGTATATTATAGGTAAATAACTTATTAAAGGAGAATTCAACCTGTTCGTAAAAAACCCATACCCCCCACCCCAGGTAGACTCCTCCCCCCAGGCTAACTACCCCCCCCCCCTCGGGGAGATGCCCCATACTCCATACTTACCCCTTGCGCTGATTCTTCCAGTGGAGTTGCACGGATCCATCTTCCGATTCCTCTGTAAGCTGACTGAGAGATCGGTATTTCTGCACACGCGCAGTTGGAGCAGCTTGCCGATTTGCGACAACTGCGCATGCGCGAAATTACACAGAATTTGCTGATCTCTCAGTCAGCTTACAGAGATCACGGAAGATGGATGCGTGGAACTTCGCTGGAAGAATCTGCGCCGAGGGGTAATTATGGAGTATGGAGCATCTCCCGGGGGGGAGGGGGTAGTTAGCAGGGGTACAGGTTTTTTTACTAACAGGTTGAATTCTCCTTTAAACTGTGTAAACCGCTGTAATTTTTTGGTGTTACTGGCACAGCTCTCTATAGTTCATCAATTTGCAATTTCACCAGTCTGGTGGTAAGGTCCAAATAATCCTAGCAACCATGCATTGATTTGAATAAGACAATGGAATATGAATGAAAGAGCTGAGATGAGTAACAAAAAGTAGCAATTACAATGTGTAGCCTTACCGGGCATTTTTTTTTTTTAGATGGGGTCAGTGACCCTCATTTGAAAGCTGAAAAGAGTTTGAAGAAGAAGGCAAATAATTCAGCCTTTATATGACCCCTCCCCCTTTAAATACAATCCAAAATTAACTGAAGTATTGTTCTAAGAACCAGAATTGCTTCTGCCAGATCCTCCTTCATAGAAGCTCTTAAGTCTGGTTTGATTTTCAGTGCTTGTATACTCCAGGACATTGCATATTGTATTTTTCTTAATGCAATTTAAAGTTATTAGCAGTCGGAGTCGGTACACACTCTGGATACCCACAATTGCCTCCGACTCCGCAACTCTGGATAAAATGCATGTTTTGCCACTGATCGCTCTATATCAATAGCAATGTAGTAACTCTCTGTAGTATTATGGGAGAAAGAGGAGGACAGAACGTAAAAGTAGTATTTGCAAACTGATTTTAAATCTTTATAGATCTTTCTAGGGAAATATAACCTAATATTAAGAGCTAGTCTTGGTATGTCTCACACATATTCTACAGCCTTAGGAGAATCCATATTGAAAACGTCCTCCTTTTGTCTTCCAGGTTATCACATGTTTTCCAAGGCAATGGTTCTCCAATCTTAAAGGAGGTAAAACGATTCCACAGCTAGAAAACTTTGTTCGATATCTCACCCATTTGGCTGGTACAATATACAGAAGCAATGTTGGCTGCTCAGACATAGAGAGAAGAAACGCAAGGTGATTTGCATGCATCTCCTCGGTCGGACTATAAACATAGTTTCCTCCTTTGTTTCTAAATGGGTTCCTATATGCTGCCCCTTTATTTAGGTTAATGCATGGCAGAGAAGGGAAGGGGGCTGGCCTGCACTAGGATTTTCTGAATTTTAAAAAAGGAAAGGCTAAAACTAAGTAAGCTTTATCAGAACGGTCTATTTAAATACACCAGTAAACCCTCAAAGTAATTCTGCTCTGAGTCCTCTGTCAAAAAAAACACTGAATTTATTTCCTTCTATTGTGTATACATGGCCTTCTGTATCAGACTTCCCTCTTTTAGCTTGGGCTTGAGCATGCTCAGTTTGCTTCTCTCCCCCTCCCACCATCTTTGCTCCCCTCCCTGCTATAATCTGAGCCCAGAGCTATGAGTGAGCAGGGAGAGACTCGGCAGGAAGTGGTTATACCAAGCTAATATGGCAGCTGCTATCCTTAAAGGAGAAATAATCCCCTTATTAAAAAAAAACCCCTACCCCACATAGACCCTCCTCCTCACCCCCAGCCTAGCTGCTAACCCGGGCAAATGCCCCTAACTTTTTACTTAACCCTCGGTGCAGATTCAGGGAACGGAGTTCACGGCAGCCATCTTTCGGTCTTCAGTAATCTGAGAATAAGACCGGCGTATCAGCTCATGCGCAGTTGGAGCAATTTCGCAACAACTGTGCATGCTCCGAAATTGACGGAAGTCGCCGAAGCGCCGGAAGATGACACGAAGACCCAGAAGATGGTTGCCGTGAACTCCGATCCCTGAATCTGCACCGAGGGGTAAGTAAAAAGTTAGGGGCATTTGCCCGGGGTAGCAGCTAGGCTGAGGGGGGTCTATGGGGGGTAGAGTTTTTTTTAAATAAGGGATTTGTTTCTTCTTTAAGAGACTGAGCTTCTAGAGCTGTTTACTCAGGTATCTAAAGTATTCTACAGAATAAATACAGTGTTATAGCTTGCGCTATTGTGGTTAATCAGTTGGCAATAAACTGCTTCGATAGCTTTCCTTCTCCTTTAATGCCACCTTTTGTTGCAGTTAACCTATTGTTTAATTCTCATTGCATACGTTTATCTTCTATTGCATCTAATGTGTCTTCATTTTCCTCCTTAATAGAGAGCAAATAAAACAGGTTGTAAAACTACTAGCAAGTATCCGGGCCCTGGAAAGTGCCATGTCTGTTGCCAACGACTACAATGTGAAAGACATGAAAGCACCAACAGAAGGCAAATAAACATCTTCGAGAATGCCCATTGTACATGCATTCCTCTCTTGGTTTTTGTACATTATGTAAAGTTTCTTAACCTGTATAGTGACTTATTAATTATTATTATTTTAGTGTAGTAGCACCTTGATTTTGCCAAGGTCCTGTTTTTAAAAAAAACTAAAATCTACAAAAAATATTCTATGATTTCCTAGTGGTTTCAGTTTGTGTTTATAAGAGACTCTGCAGTTGGTTTCCAAGCCTCATGCTGTTGTGCCTGTACAGAAGCGAAAGTAGCTAAATTCCGAATATTTATCTGTTATGAGATTAATTGTATATAGTTGTTTGCATGTGTAAAACTCCTGAAAATGAATTACACAGAGCAGCTCCGTATAGATTTGCCAAAATGGTCTTATCAGATAGGGGGGGCTAAGATCTGTGACCATATCTCACAATGTTAAATATCCACCGTGTGTGCAGTAAGTAGTGATTTCTGAACTGATGCACGGTGATTTCTAAGGAAAACCAAAGTGAAGTCCAGCTACGGGATACTTTTTGAACTGCGCACGGCATGGTGTAGGACTAAAAGGCATTTTATGAACGCTAATCAATGAATTTCAAGCAAGAGAATTGTCTCCTACACTGGATTCTTATATTCATTATAACTTCCTGCAAACACTGCATTTTTTTTCTGTGCGCAAACTGCTGCTCCTTGTTTCCGTCTCTAAGCAGTGCTGTCCGAATCACATTGCTGCCTTCTCTCTGGAGCATCCATGTTTCAGTTCTGCTTTGTGTGCTGAAGCCATGGGTTTGATCATGGAGAATGCATGAGCTTTAACTGGAAATCTCTTTTATGAGATTGTAGGGAGATAATAAAGTTTTTATGTTTTGTGTTTATTTTGAACTGCTGGTCTTAATTATGCGGGATTTTGTTCCAGATTTTTACAGCTATATGGTCTTACTTTATGTCATCCAAACATACTACTTTAAAGGAGAATTCAACCTGTAATAAAAAAAAACCCTACCCTGGGTATAACCCTCTCCCCCCTAGCCTACCTGCCCCCCTTCTTCTTCTCCATAATCTTCGTGTCTTGCTGGATTTTTTGGCGCATGAGCAGTTGGAATAAATTTCCGGTCCCGAACAACTGCGCATGTGTGAAAGTCATAATTTTTTTTTGGATATTTTCGTGACTTCCGTGCATGCACAGTGGTTCGGGACCGGAAATTTGCTCTGACTTCGCATGCGCTAAAATTTCAGAAGAAAGAAGATGACGGCCGTGAACTCCGAGGCCAGAATCTGCACAGAGGGGTGAGTAAAAAATTAGGGGCATTTCCCCAGGGGTGGGGGGGGGGTCTCCCCATGGGAGGGGGGGTTTATTACGGGTTGAATTCTCCTTTAACATACCTTATGGGCTAGTAGGGCTGCTTTTTTCAGTTCCTGTCTTACAATTGCATTGCCATGTGTCCTAATGCAGTCTAAAAAGAGTTGATTTGTTTTTATATTACTCAAATCCTATTTGCATTCAATAAGTTTCTGTGAGTCATAGGCTGTTAAACTAGAGTGTATGGTTCTCTGTAGCCTTCTGAAATCGTATTCTGCCAAGTTTGTGCAAACCACTGCAACCAATCATGTTTTGTGTTCACTGGTACCTACATCTATCTCTCTATGTTCATGTCAGCATTTGTAAATTCTTGGGGAAAAAAAAAAAAAATATTCTTGCTTTATACATGAACTTGTCTGTAAAGATATGAAACCTGTATGGGTCCAGTCCTACAATTAGAGAACCACTGTCTGTTGTAGAAGTGCTCAAAGTAGAGAATCCGGAACCTTTAGCTGTTGCAGATTTGCTCCACCCTGGCTGTTTATCAGCAACAGCACAGTTATTTTTTCGGACTGTTTCACAGATATCTATTTATCCGGTGGAGGCAAGCAGCTTTAAACTATGTATATATGCGTAGTGAAAGAACATGTTTACCTCTTTTTATGGCATGCTTCTAGAGGCTTTTGTCTTAAAGGAACAGTAGCATCAAAAATACTGATTTAATGTAATGAAAATGTAATATTATGTTGCCCTGTTCTGTAGAATATGATTGCATAATAGGCCAGAGCATATCTGCTATGTAACATGTGCCTTTTCTCTTATTTTACCATCTTGAATGGCTGCCCCCGGGGTAGCTTGTTTATGTACAAGAGCACAGACAATAAGCAAGTTTTTCAAACTTTTAAGAATTATTCAGGTGCATGTCAAACGGTGTCCATTCTTTCGACTTCCAAAAATGTAGCCGACAGCACCATCAAGGAATATGTTTAAAAAGTCTTTATTTGTTACTTCATGGCTTTATAATCTGGACAGATACGTTTCCAGCCAAAAATGGCCCCTTACCAAGCTAATATTACACACATGCTCAAACATTGTTATACTATTCTGCATAGCGCTATCTAGTGGCATGATACTTAAACCAATGTTAAAATACAGATAAAAGGTTAATCATATCTACATTGTCCCAATATCTGTAAAATTAAAACATACATAAAAACCCGTTTAAAAACATAATTATCGGAATATTGAGTGCAAATCATATTCCCGGTTAAGACTATGGGGTTCCATGGTTTCTAAATTACGCATCCACCAAGCTTCTTTCCTTAAAGGGAAACGGTCATGGGAAAAAAATGTTTTTTTTTCAAAATGAATCCGTTATTAATGCTGCTCCAGCAGAATTCTGCACTGATTCAATTTTGAAATCTGACATGGGGCTAGACATATTGTCAATTTCCCAGCTGCCCCAAGTCATGTGACTTGTGCTCTGATAAACTTCAATCACTCTTTACTGTTGGAGTGATATCACCCCCTCCCTTCCCCCCCCCCCAGCAGCCAAACAAAAGAACAATGGGAAGGTAACCAGATAACAGCTCCCTAACACAAGGTAACAGCTGCCTGGCAGATCTAAGAACAACACTCAATAGTAAAAACCGATGTCCCACTGAGACACATTCAGTTACATTGAGAAGGAAAAACAGCAGCCTGCCAGAAAGCATTTCTCTCCTAAAGTGCAGGCACAAGTCACATGACCTGGGGCAGCTCAGAAATTGACAAAATGTCTAACCCCATGTCAGATTTCAAAACTGAATATAAAAAAAATCTGTTTGCTCTTTTGAGAAATGGATTTCAGTGCAGAATTCTGCTGGAGCAGCACTATTAACTGATCCATTTTGAAAATTTTTTTTTTTTCCAATGACGGTATCCCTTTAACAGTTCCCTTGTTTCTAGCTCCTCCTTGACAGAATATGGGTACATTATTAATAACTTGGAACTTTAGTTGTTGAACCCTATGACCTTTTTCAACAAAATGACACACAAACGATTGATCCAGCTTCTTTAACCCAATGGCGGATTTGTGCTCACTTACTCTGTCTCATCTTTCTAGTGGTCTGCCCCACTTAATGATATAGATTATGAAGGTAGGTGTACAGTTATAATATCCCTTGATCGTAATGGAATTACCTTTACATGGATGGTATAATATATCTCCCCTTTTGGCAGTTGGAGCAACAATTACAAGTTAGGAAAACGTCCCATTATTTCTAGGGCGTAGTACACCTTGTCTCATCTGTTTGCCTCCAAAGTCTGATCTCACCAACATGGAACCAATTGTTCTATTCTTTTTGTATGACATAAGAGGTCAATTCTGGAAATCTTCTACCATTGGCATACTCTCCCTTAACAGACCCCAATATAAAAGAGCACTACTGCTATAGTATTCTTTCTGAAGCAAACGCAAAACTTTTACCAATGCAGGGCAACAGTATGTTATATAATAATTATGTTAAACCTCTTTACATTTTGGTGTTACTGTTCTGTTTCTCAGTAGCCCCCCGGTCTGTATCATATCATATATATGTTTCTGGTCAGGGAGCAGGTTGATTGAATAGTTGCAAACCTTCGGGCGTTAGAAACCAAAGATACACCAAAAGATGGGAGACAAGTGCCAGCAGTAACACAATGGGGGCTGCATAAAAAGGAAAGGGAAGTGCTTGAGTATTGCCTTGATGGTACTAAAGAGCTCTGTGGATCATTTGAGGCTGGATCTACACGGTGCATGTTCTTCCGACGCGATGACAGGATCCGGCGTGACGCCTGCGATTCCTCTCATCACGTCGGATCGGAAGGATGCGCACCTTGTAGTTCCAGCCTAAGCCATTCCATTGAATGTTTAGGACATTCATTTTTTATTCTTGTATTAAACTGCTACCAAGGATATCATCACAAAACTAGAATAATCAGTTGTGGAACATGACTGTATACATCGTGTGATACCACTGTATCTAAATGTTGTAGTGCTTAGTGTGTATATGTATATATATATATGTGTGCTCTGTGTAGGGAATATTTAGTGTGTTGACAATGAATTTTGGAAATAAAAGCCAGCAGAGCTCACAGACAGATTTTACTCCTGAACCCGGCACTGATCAAGATGTCTTATTTAATGTGGCCCAGGCCCAAGCCTGTGGAATGAACTTGGGGTTTGGTATGATCATCTATGACTAGGGTTGCCGTCCGGCCGGTACCTGCCGGGGCAGGTATTACAAATTTACCGGCAATCTAGCTGCCGGTAATTTGTAATACCCTTAACAAAAGCCCTTGCCCTCTGGTGGAAACTTACTTTTTTCCGTCATCTTGCCCTCACATGATGTGGCCCTTTAGTTCCCGCCCCTCACCACTGGCCGGTAAAAGAGATGGCAACCCTATCTTGTGTTGTGACAACAAGTGTAATCAGAGCCAGTTCCAGGAAAGGGTTACATGTTTTTTTCCAAAAATGCATCAGTTAATAGTGCTACTCCAGCAGAATTCTGCACTGAAATCCATTTCTCAAAAGAGCAAACAGATTTTTTTATATTCAATTTTGAAATCTGACATGGGGCTAGACATCTTGCCGATTTCCCAGCTGCCCCCAGTCATGTGACTTGTGCCTGCACTTAAGGAGAGAAATGCTTTCTGGCAGGCTGCTGTTTTTCCTTCTCAATGTAACTGAATGTGTCTCAGTGGGACTTGGGTTTTAACTATTGAGTGTTGTTCTTAGATCTACCAGGCAGCTGTTATCTTGTGTTAGGGAGCTGCTATCTGTTACCTTCCCATTGTTCTTTTGTTTGGCTGCTGGGGGGAAAAAAGGAGGGGGGTGATATCACTCCAACTTGCAGTACAGCAGTAAAGAGTGATTGAAGTTTATCAGAGCACAAGTCACATGACTTGGGGCAGCTGGGAAATTGACAATATGTCTAGCCCCATGTAAGATTTCAAAGTTGAATATAAAAAAATCTGTTTGCTCTTTTGAGAAATGGATTTCAGTGCAGAATTCTGCTGGAGCAGCACTATTAACTGATTCATTTTGAAAATGTTTTCTTTCCCATGACAGAATCCCTTTAATTTCAGTTTCCTGGTTGTGCCACCTGTTTGAGGAGGAATGACTAGTAAACAAATTGCTGCTACACAAATAAGACCTTTGTGTATTTTTTTTTAGAATAATGTGTTAATCTAATAAAATCCCACTAGTTTGTGCATACAGAGATGTGATACAGGTGCTCACAGTGAGCTGGATTAAATTAGAGCCTGATTTAGGGGCAGGCAGCAGAGACAACTGACTAGTGTGGAAGTATTTTTGAAGGTCACAGTTCCATAAAATATATTTATTCTACAGAAAGTGTGGTTTTGCCATTAAGGCCAGCTTTCCTGTGGGACCTGGTCTGTGTCCACCACTCTTTCAGAAACAAGATAATGGTGCGGTGGGGCCCAGATTAGAACCTGTGTGTGTTTTTGGTGGCAAGTCTCTTTGGCCCAGCTCTGGCCCAAATGTATTTACTCTGCACAACACCTATAGGCGAAATACTAAAACTCATGAGTAAAATTTAGATTACGAGTGCATTTTATATGAACAAATGGACTTCGATGGTCAAATGTGAGCTAAATGGTTTACCTCCTACACGCTAAAGTTCTGAAAATCCTATTATCCTCAGAATACTACTTAAAGGGGTTGTTCACCTTTGAATTAACTTGCAGTATGCTGGACAGAGAGTGATATTCTGAGCAGTGTCGGACTGGGATGCCAGGGGCCCACCAGAAAACGTTAGTCCAGGGGCCCATTCTCCAAACTATTTCTCTTCCTCACCTCACTCAAACTCTATTTTTCAAGTCTCTTTGCTATTATTTATTACTCTTGCATGCAATGATATGAATAAGAGACTGGAATATGAATAAAAGAGACCCAAATAGAAAGATGAGTAATAGAAAGTAGCAATATTAATGCATGTGTAGCTTTACAGAGAATTTGTTTTTAGATGGAGTCACTTGAAAGCTGGAAAAAGTCAGAAGGAAAAGGAAAATACTGGGGATAAGGGATACTGTCATGGAAAAACATATTTTTTCCACAACACATCAGTTAATAGTGCTGCTCCAGCAGAATTCTGCACTGAAATCCAATTCTCAAAAGAGCACACAGATTTTTTTATATTCAATTTTGAAATCTGACATGGGGCTAGACATGTTGTCAGTTTCCCAGTTGCTCATGTGACTTGTGCCTGCACTTTAGGATGGAATTACTTTCTGGCAGGCTGTTATTTCTCCTTCTTAATGTAACTGAATCAGTCTCAGTGGGACTTGGTTTTTACTATGGAGTGCTATTCTTAGATTTTCCAGGGAGCTGTTATCTTGTGTTAGGGAGCTGTTATCTGGTTACCTTCCCATTGGTCTGTTGTTAGGCTGCTGGGGGGGGGGAGGGGTGATACCACTCCAACTTGCAGTACAGAAGAGTGATTGAAGTTTATCAGAGCACAAGTCACATGACTGGAGGCAGCTGGGAAATTGACAATATGTCTAACCCAATGTCAGATTTCAAAATTGAATATAAAAGATTCTGTTCGCTCTTTTGAAAAATGGATTTCAGTGCAGAATTCTGCTGGAGCAGCACTATTAACTGATGTATTTTGGAAAAAAAAAACATGTTTTCCCATGACAGTATCCCTTTAAAAAAAACTATAAATAATAAAGACCAATTGAAAAGTTGCTTTGAAT